>NW_018022989.1:0-16292 GCF_002006095.1 Pseudomyrmex gracilis | reverse complement strand
CTCCGGTGTTTTAGCGCCGTTTACTCCCACTACCCACTTTTCACCAATCAACGCTCGGTGTCAAAGCGCCGGTGTCTGTATGAGGATCCAGCCTTACAGCACGTTGCAGCAAGTGGAGGGGATACGCACACAGGCGAGCAGCCGTGTACGTTTGCGCTCGACGTTTTGGCCGTCTTCGGGCGGTAGAAGAGAACAGAGATATGTTTATGTCTCTTTCTTTCGATATACCTATAAGCCCCTTGCACAATGGACGGAATAGCGATAGCGATAGAAATAACAAAAGTTTTAAAGAGTTTATATTTAAAAATAAAGGTGGGAACAGCGGAATCTAACATACAAAACTACACATGTATCAATGCAGATCAGAAAATCGGAATAAGCAATAGCGATAAAATTTCCAACGAGTTGGAATTCTCTGTTAAAAACTGTTATTTCTATCGCTATCGCTATTCCTTCCATTGTGCAAGGGGCTATAGCGTACGCGACTAGCGTGAGCGGCTAAGCCTCGCGCTAGCAGCTGTTTATCATGTTTCGCCGTTTGTTCTCGTTCTTGCACTTCTTTACTTACAGAACATTTCGATTAAATAAAAAAATATTAACACCCTAAAAGAATAATTAGAAAAATGAAACATATGAGGAGCATAAATGAAAAGTGAAGAATATAAATCCACTCTTGACCAATATGTACGTCTTTTTGTTTTAAGGAGGTTCAATGGTTACAAAAAAATGCAGAGATTGCAACGAAATTTAGAAATGTGATTAATTAGAGATTTAGAAGTTTGCCTAAAGTTTTTCAATATTTGTTATCGAATATTTTCTTAAGAAATAAAGCTGTGAAGTTCAAGTTATTAACTAGTGCTTTTATGGGAAGCAGCATATGTGGACGTTATTTCGGTGAAAATAGTATAAGAAAAATGCAAAGATGCAAAAACAAAACACACGTATTAATTGTTAAATACTCAAAGAATAATTTCGTATTTGTTTTAAGGTACTTTACCGATCATTTAGTAAAGTAATTATCATTGAACTCTAAATTTCTACAGTATACTACACTTTTTCGAGCAGAAGACGTGATAGATATCAAGAAGACGTGACAACAGCGCAATTCATATATATATATATATACACACACATGTTTGACGACTAACTTCATTGGGTNCGTTCAGACAACTCAATTGTTGAGTGATCATCGCTTGTGATTGGATCCTACTTTTGGAATCGCAATAGCTTTGGAGGAATAGTCATATATATGTTTAGAAATTATTTTTATTTTATTTTTGTTATTATTTCGCGAAATATCTGTGCTAGCAATAATGTTAAAAACATTAAAAATAATTTATCTTAGGTTGGTATCTCTGACATCTTTCAATGTTAAAAGATAGGAATCCTCCTTCGCACCTCACCCCCCTGCAGGATACCACTGAACCTCCTTAAACAAAAAAAAGAAAAGTATACTTAATTATATAATTAGCAAAATTATTGTTACTATAAAATACATAAAGATAAAAATATATTTTAATGTTGTTTGTTATGTAAAAAATATTCTGTCAATATACTTTATACTTTGCACTCGCAATTACATATAATATACATTAAAAGAAACAAAGTATTTTTGCAATAAGAATTTTATTGTATTTAAGTTTTAGAAATGAACTACATACACATTGTTGCTCAACGGAAACCGCGAGAAGGTGGTGGTTTCTTCCGTCAAAAACAATGTAAAACATTTGTTTTGTTCAATATTGTAATAAATGTTTATATATACGTTTTTTAGCATAAAAAATAATAATAATTAAAATAATTGAAATAATTCTACATGTTATAGTATAAAACAATGTTTCAATAAAAATATAAATAAATACAAATATATAAAAATTAATACACTATTTACAAAACCATTGACTACGTTTACATGTGCTGGTAAAACCGTTTTAATAAAAACTGTTTTAGATGTCTTTAGAGTAATTATGCAGTTTAGCGCCTTTTCTCAATTTTGAATATTGTAACTCGGTTTTTTCTTTAAACGCTTTCTTTAGTCAGTGTAATGAGGAATCAGTCGGGGGAGCTCGAAAAAATTATGTACTTCCTCCTTTTTTAAAAAAAAAATGTGAAACTCGGAAAATCTTAATTATATGTAACAAGTCTTTTGATCTCGATGATTTTTTAATATGTTGTAGAAGACAAGATTTTGAAAAACTTTTTCCTTTACATATCGTCACTCCCTACGTATAATCCCATAACTCCAAAACGCAAATTTTAGAGGAGAGCAGTTTAAAAGTTTGAAGCTTCATATAGTTTCCCTAGTTAAGGGATCTTTCGGTTTTAAATTTTTACCATACTTATGAATATTTTTTTTAATACTTGGTGACCACAAAAAACATGACTTTCTGAGTGTCACTATGCAATAAACTGAAAATCCCATATGTGACACTTATGTAATTATACGTAGGGAGTGACGAATTATAACCACTGTTTGGACTTAGTTTCCGAGAAATATTTGTTGTAGCATATGGATAGCTACATTGCTGAATTTTTATTTAAACGGAAATTTCTAAACCATGTTGACAGAATTCATGCCATTTTTGTAGCCATACAACATATGAAACTTCAAGATATTACGGAATCCACTGCAGAGTAGAAGCATCCTAGCAATTCATTGTTTCTTAAAACACAATCGGCTCATTTAGAGCCACCAATTATTGAAAACGATGGAACTTTCGTCCGTACTTATCAACAATTGATTTGCATTTTTTTTTTTTTACTTCGTGTTGTAAGCGTGTAGGCAGAGGGGGGCTGCGCTCCCCCGCAGGTGGAAAGGCTTTGCCCCTCCCCCCTGCTTCCCCCTCAAGAAAAAATAGAAAACGACTTCTGATTAAGTGTCGCTAAAAAATCACGTACATACTATTGACATAAAGCGACATGTCCTATTTCCTATTTTTCCTCGAAGAGGAGCGGGGGAGAGGGGCAAAGCCCCTCTCCCCTGCGGGGGGGCGCAGCCCCCCTGCCTACACGCTTACAACACGAAAAAAAATGTACAGGTTGACAAAGAAAAAAAACCGCATGATTCACGTTCTTTTGTAAAAAAAGGGGTAAAAATACATAATTTTTTCAAGCTTCCCCGACTGATTCCTCATTACACTGACCAAACAAAGCGTTTAAAAAAAAAACCAAGTTAAAATAGCCAAAATTGAGAAAAGGCGCTAAACTGCAAATTACCGAAGGTATTTACGTCATAGAAGAAATAAATTTGCTCGACTCTTATATTAATACAATAATTTATAAACTTTTAGGTAATAGAAAAAAAAGCACCATATTTTCAATATCGTCCAATTATGTATTGCAAGTGGAAAGTGAGCCTTCTTTCAAATCGCAAAGCCAACAAATAAGCCAATCGATGTTTTTGACAAGAAACCAGGTTAGTCTTTTATATAATGACAGAGATGGAAATGTCTTCTCACATGAATTTATGTACATATTGAAACATATGCATTTTCCATATATGTATATGCAAAATATCTAAATATCGCTATGTAGATAAGTTCATGAGAAAGCATTTCTGTCCCTGTCTATACATAACGTACAATATTCTACGTAAGTACATTTGAATTCTTACTAACTATTATTAATATGCATGCGGATCAAACAACAGGACACGTCAACAATCCAATTTCAATAAAATGTTTTAGATTTTGACGGATGATCCAGAAGATAATAAATCAGAACGATTGGAAAGTATGACTACTTCAAATATAGAACAGAAAAAAGGTACATTACTTATGAAATGCAATACAATAATTGTACGAAAAATCAATCTTATATATATATTAATATTTGTAAATAAATATAAATATTTTAGTTTTTTTTATTTATTATTAATCACACTGCAATTAGAAAAGTACTCGACTATTTTAAGATATATTACATTTTTTTTTTTAGAAACGTCAGAAGAAACACTAGAAGAAACGTTGGAAGAAACGCTGGAAAATAACTACTATCCACAAGCAAAGAATGAGAGAAAATCAAAAAGTATGTTGGCAATTTCAATCACGTAATATGTATAATATACAAAGTGTCCAGCAAATCGGCAACATCTATTTAATGCTCTTACTGTATTTCACTCGTAACGATATTTAACAGCTGAGCCAAATAATGTCCAATAAATGCAGTCAGCGACGAATTTAATTTATAAATGACTCTTGCGATAATTGCGAACCAGGTGGTACTCGTGGTGAACTTAGTAAACGTCGTGATCCTACTGGAAATCACAAATCTTATTGTGGTAATTTTTGTTGCATTTTATTTTATACCTGATAATACAGAATCGCTTTTTTCGATTATGGATTGAATAATTGGTTTATATATAGATGCTTGCCGGCGAGAAGTGATGCAAAAATTTGCAGTAATTGAGCGAAAGCTGAATTTTATTGCACAATTTCTAGAAAATCCCGGCCGAGCAGAAGCAAATCCACCTATACAAAATGATGATTTTAGCTTATTGCCAGAATTTCCATTAACAACAATGGAACAATTAAAAGATTTTAATAAACAGTTGAAAAGTATCGACGTACGACAACAATTCGTACGTGTTCTATTATTTGCAAATCATTAAAGGACACAGAACTATTTTTTAAAACTTTCTCCAATTGGCCGGGTGAGGAAGGGAAGTTTTAGTATTTTTATTGTAATAATATTTTATACTAAAATAACATTGTAGCCGACTTTTGAGCTATTTCATTCATTCAATATTAAGAAATGCTTTATTATGTAACCAAAAAAGACTATTTTATAATCATCTAAAACCTTTTTTAAAGGTTACTCAAGAGAGTGTCCTTGACGACATGTATCAAAGTCAAGGTCATTAGAGCTGACTCTTCTGAAGTCAATAATTACCGGGTACAATTTAAAACTCATTCAAAGTATATATATAGCAGATTCAGAAAATGTTAAAGATTGGAGAAGAAAATCCTACTAAAATAGTGAGAAACATCATGTCCGAATGTATTGGGCATGAGATGGCGCAAGTTTACACATGGACGAGACAAAAAAAGAAACGTGCCCTCAAAGACTGTGAAATTTCCAGCGCTATTATTGGTACATAGAAATTTTAAAGAATATTTTTCAATACTGAATAATATATTGGGTTGGTGGAAAAGTTCTGCGGATTTTTAGTATAAAATTTAAACACAAAATTGACATTTATAAAAATTAATTTAGTCCACAATGTGTTGACCGTCTTGATCTACAACTTCTTGCCAACGTTTCGGTAGGGCCTTGATGCCGCTCTCGTAAAACTCTTGGGACCTGTGGGCGAAAAAATCAACGAGGTGATTTCGGATGGCCTCCATTGAGTCGAATTGATGACCGTCAACATTGTTTTGCAGCGAGTAAAACAAGTGATAATCAGACGGTGCAAGGTCCGGCAAATCGTCACTCCCTACGTATAATTACATACACGGAAAAAAAAAGTTTTGCTATTATATGGTTAGCAAGAAAAATGGTTGACTCTACGAAATTTTTTGTTTCATCAACGAAATGTTTTGTTGGCAAAACAAAACTTTTAATAAACTTAACAAATGTTTTTTTGCTGGCCATATAGTAACTAATTTCTTGCTACTTTAGCAAATCTTTTTTTTCCGTGTAAGTGTCACATATGGGATTTTCAGTTTATTGCATAGTGACACTCAGAAGTCATGTTCTTTGTGGTCACCAAGTATTAAAAAAAAATATTCATAAATAAGGTAAAAATTTAAAGCCGAAAGATCCCTTAACTAGGGAAACTATATGAAGCTTCAAACTTTTAAACTGCTCTCCTCTAAAATTTGCGTTTTGGAGTTACGGGATTATACGTAGGGAGTGACGAAATATGGTGAGTGCTGCATCATTTCCCAGCCAAAGCTTTGAAATTTTTTTTTTGTGATCAAAGAAGTATGTGATCGAGCGTTGTCATGATGGAAAATCGCACCTTTTCTATTCGACAATTCTGGCCGCTTCTCTTGCACTACCTTGCGCAATTTGTCGAGCTGAGCGCAGTATTTCTTCGAATCTATTGTTTGGCCCTGCGGGAGCAGCTCGAACCACAGCACTCCTTTATAGTCCCACCAAATACATAGCATTACCCAGACGGCACAATGATGTATTTAAGATGTCTTGAAGATATCTCACAGAGACTTTGAATGTGCAAAGGATATCTCGTTGAGACATTTTCGAACGAGTAATGATGTTCAAATAATATCTCAGGGATATGCCTGAGACTGCTAATGTCCACATCAAAAATATGCAAATGATATCTCTTGCAAAAGTTTTAAAAATGAGGGGAATTTCGAGATTTCACTCGAATTAGTTTTTGAAAGCCTGATACAGCTCGCCAATCAACCGATGAACTCCATTGAAAGGACCGGACTTGAAAAATCCTAAGGTGATTAGTGAGATTTGAACTCGAGACCTCCGCAAGCCCATATCCGCAGTCCCTGCACTCAGTCCGCGAGACTACTTGCTTCTTACTAAATTATAATTGTTTTTATCTACTTATTCTTGAGCTATTGTACACATTTTGTTTATTATTTATTTTAATTGTTATTTAATAAAAATATTGCAGTGCAATGTATACATTGCAACTTGAGAATTGATTTTCATATCTCGCGCAAAATATATTGTGCGAAGATTTGTGATATCATCAATAAATATTTCAAAAATATTATAAGAGTATCACGGGAGTGTAATACACTGCATTCAAATTTCCTATACATTAAGCGATGTCTTTGAGATATACTTGAAAGAAAACAGTACTAATATTCTTAGAAGAATATCTGTGTGATATTTCAGGGATGTGATATCACATGATATCACAAAAATGACGTAGAAACGATATCATTCTACAATCAAATGATATCATGTGCCGTCTGGGTACTTTCTGTGGATGCAAATTAGATTTTGCCACCGTTTGTGAAGACTCGCCCGGACCGCACCACGACTTCCGCCGCTTAATGTTGTTGTAGACAACCCATTTTGTGTCTCCAGTGATGATCCGTTTCAGAAATAGGTCTAGAGAGTTTTGTTTCAGGAGAGATTCACACACTAAAATCCGATCCATGATGTTCTTTTCGCTCAATTCGTGCGGCACCCATACATCAAGCTTTTTCACCATGCCAAGCTTTTTTAATCGATCCATAACAATTGTATGATGAATGCCGAAACGCTTCGCAATCTCTCGAGTCGTTAAATGTCGATCACTCTTCACTAGAAGTAGTAGCCAGGAGTTGATCGTCGTCAACAGAATTTGACCGTTCAGAGCATGGTGCATCTTGGTTAACTTCTCCGGAACGAAAGCGAGCAAACCATCTTTCGTATGTGTCTGTGCTTAAGGCCGAGGCACCATATATGGCGCATATTTCGCGCTTAGTGTCCGCCGCTTTATATCCTTTACAAAATAAAAACAGCAAAATATGGCAAAAATGCAATTTTTAATCTTCCATTTTAGTTGTATGCCGTACACGCAAAACACGTCCGACCAAAACAAACACTTCTGCCAAATGTCAAGCGTAGTGTGACTTGTCAAAATATGTGCGGCAGACTGACATTTGAACGACACGCTATAATTATTTTCTGACACTAATGTCATCTATTAAAAAATTCACAGAACTTTTCCACTAACCCAATATATACAGGATCATCGAAAAGTATCGGACCCCCCTAATATCTTCAGTTAGAATGCATTTTGGAGAAAATGTCCAATAGCAAAGTTGTATGGTTTCAAGCGAGGAGTAAGATGATGACCTCGACTTTGATCTTGACCATGTCCTTTAAGGTCATTTCAAGGTCAACCTTATTTTTTTAAACAAAACCCCCTACATTTTATTGCATATTTTTATAGCTTATATTGAGAGCTTTCCAAGACACTATAATAAAATATTTTTTCATTAAGTACTTTTTGAGTTATAAAGGTTTGAAGTTAACAATTTTTTGACACAAAATGTAAAATATCTTGTAAAATATTATTTACTTTTTAATAATCATAACCTTAATACTTTTGTGCGCGGAATAATGAGACCAATTAATTGGTTTAAAGAAAATACATTAATCAAAAAGTGTCGGATTCTCCTAATATTTTCAGTAAGAATGCATTTTGGAAAAATGTCCAATAGCAAAGTTGTACAGTTTCAAGCGGTTATGCTAGTAGGCTACGGCGGAAAACTGCCCGAAGGTGATCGCGAGAAGTTGCTCGAATGCGTGATGTCCGAAGGTGTTAGCGGGAATCTGCCCGAAAGCGTTGGCGGGGTCGATCTTTATTCTCTCACTCTCGCAGACACCAATGTACGAGCTCTTGAGCAAACAATACGGATCACTGATTTTAATCTTTGATGCAGTGCTGTTTTCTTCTTAGCGAGCAGCAGTTACCTCGTGGACGAAAACAAACAGCCCCAAAAATTTTTTCTGTACTAAAAGAAGCCATTGCGCTTCAATTAATTGTCTAAAACATCTTCATTTTGTTTCCAATAGCCCAGAAATTTTTCATAAATATTATTAATTGATCTATTAGATTTTCAGTTGCTCAACGAGCTTTTTGCTAGTGCTGGTTGAAATAAACAAATGAATAGTTGGACCAACACTTAATAATTAGTATTTTTCTCTACTTAATTATTTAGATCAATTTCCTATTACTTACCTGATTAATTCTTCTTTGCTCTAATTAAGAATGGCGGAGCTTTCTGAAAAAGATCGAATAACACTGTTAATGATGCGAGGATGGGGAGATCAACAAAGAGGGTATTAAACAGTAACGCGATTTTTTCGCGAAAATTTTCGGAATGAAAATAATAGGATCTCTAAAAGTACTGTAATTCGTACTATTCAACATTTCGAGGACATTGGTGGCGTTAAAAGCCGCTCAAGATCTGGTAGACGTAAAACAGCAACAAATAATGATAAGGCATTAGATTTTTTACAGTCTTTTGTTGAAAATCCCCATATTTCCATCAATCGCGTTGCACAAGAACACGAAATCGGTCATGCATCTGTCAGTAAAATTTTGAAATTGAATAAATCGCATCCATACAAACTCCATTTGTGCCAAGAGTTGTCCGAAGACGATTTTGATAGAGGCATCGAATTTTGTGATCTTATGATGAAGATGATTGTCGACGATCCTCTATTACTTAATAATATTGTTTTTCTGATGAGGCAACATTTGAACTGACTAGAAATGTAGATAGACACAATTGTAGGTACTGAAGTGACGTTAATCCTCACTGGAAAAGAGAAAATCATACCCAATATCCACAAAAAGTTAACGTATGGTATTCTTAATGGTAAGACCAGTTGGCCCTTTCTTCATTAAAGGCAATTTGACAGCACAGGTATACACACCCTGATAGCCAAGCATGTTTTGCAAAATCATGTAACTTAATGCTGAGCTGAAGTTTTCAACTAGTTGCTGTGTATTTGCTGAATACATGATGCATAGTCATACGTAATCGACAACACGAAGGCAAATTTGAGACATTTTGTGTCAGCAGATTCAGAGCAAACAAAGAGCAACTATTGCTCATTACGTTGTCAACAATATGACTTTTATTTATAGAAAACTCTTTGCTTTATCATTCGTTTTCGGCAACATAAGAGCAACATGACGATAACAAAACAAGACACCGATGTCTGTACTTCTGTTGTATGGTTGGTAAAAACTGTTGACATATATTTATTCTATCTTGTAGCCCATTAAATGTCGAAAACAAATGACCATCTTTTAAAATAAGTAGACAAAAATAATTATATTTTAGTAAGGAACAAGTAGTCTTGCGGACTGAGTGCAGGGATTGCAAATATGAAGGTCTCGAGTTCAAATCCCACCCATCACCTTAGGATTTTTTCCGGGTCCGATACTTTTCATCGAGTTAATCAGTTGATCGGCGAACTAAATCAGATCTCCAAAGATTAATTTGAGTGAAATCTTGAATTAATTAATTCCCCTTTCACAAAGCGATGTGTCAGTAAATATATATTTGTCCGTTTTCGACATATTGTATTTTTGCTAAAATTTATGACGTGTTGTTGGCAACTTGTTGTCATGTTGCTCTTTATGTTAGTGATAAACCGTTGACAGCAAATATACAGCAAGTTGTCGGCAACACATGTTGAATACGTGTCATGTNACAGCAAGTTGTCGGCAACACATGTTGAATACGTGTCATGTCAAACCAAAGACAAATGCCTGACTCACCTTGTTCTAAATTTGCTGAAAACTCAAGCGTTTTGTTTTCGGCAACATGACAGCAAAAACACAGACAAGTGGCTATCAGGGCAGTCATGCTTCGCGAACAAATTGTTCCAGTTATTCGAGACATAACTGGTGGAAATATGGATGAAATTTATTTCCAACAGGATGGAGCTCCACCTCATTATGGTGTCATTGTCCGTCAATATTTGAATGAGGTCTTTCAGGTGGATAGAGCGAAGGGGTCATATTGAGTGGCCACCTCGGTCTCCGGACTTGACCCCACTTGACTTTTTTTTGTGGGGTTACATGAAAAGTAAAGTTTATGCTACCAAGCTTCAAGATTTAGATGATTTAAGAAGAAGAATAACTCGAGAGATAGAATTAATACCGCCTTAACTGGCCGGACCCACACGCTACTCTTGTCTTAACTGGCCGGAATCACACGCCACTCTTGCCTTAACTGGCCGGAATCACATGCCACTTAACAAATTGTTAATTTTAATTCTTTATAACTCAAAAAGTACTTAATGAAAAAATGTTTTATTATAGTGTTTTGGAAAGCTCTCGAGATAAGCTATAAAAATATGCAATAAAATGTAGGGGGTTCCATAAAAAAAATAAGGTTGACCTTGAAATGACCTTAAAGAACATGGTCAAGATCAAAGTCAAGGTCATCATCTTACTCCTCGCTTGAAACCATACAACTTTGCTATTGGACATTTTCTCCAAAATGAATTCTAACTGAAGATATTAGGGGGGTCCGATACTTTTCGATGATCCTGTATGTTACGTATATGTGTATATATATTATGTGTATGTATATATATTATGACGTGGTATTCGCGCCGCTCTTTCCCCGTCACAAAAGTTAAAGATTTCCGCGGGAGCCCGGGAAAACGAGCTGGAAAATGAGCGCCAAGATCCTCTAGGGCTTGCATGCGTCCGCTTAAAATAGCGTTTTATTTTTTTAATTTTTTCTTATATGTAATTTCGGCGCCTCACCGTCCTGAGGATCATCGTGGAACTTTTCGCCGAGGACAGCATGCTGTGCCCGAACGAGAGAGGGAGAGAGGAACGGAGACGCGAAGTCTCGCCTCGAGGTCACGCTGAGAGCAAGAGTAGGTGACTGCATGAAGAGGCCACAGCGGAGCATCGACGTTTTCTACGATTGCACGACGGCCAGCGAGCTAGCCTAGCAGAACAGGCGGAACGGCGGAACAAACCTTCGACGAGCCGCCCTACGCCGAGATGCGCTGGGTTCCAACAATCCTGCTGCATGGTTTCGAGAACACGCTGCTTATTTCCTTGCTGCATCTCACGGGTTGCCATCCCGACCCGCTGCCTTCTACTTTTGCTTGCGCTGCTGCATAATAGCGTAATAGATACTGCGAGCGTTTGAATTTCGCGGCCCGCTGATCCTGCCGCCTGCGAGCGAGCTTGCGAGCCGCGCTGCGAATTCTGCGGCCTGATTGACCTACGCGACCTACCCCACGCGACCTCAGCGCTGCCCGGGGTATCGACCACTTATGGGACGAAATCTTCGGGCTCTTGGTCGCGATCAGCTGTGCCGCACACACACGTATCTCCCGTGCGTACGAGTAACTCCCGTGCCGCTCAACAAGTCTGCCGTGCCGCGATTTTTGTGCTCGGGGTGTAGTTGTTCAAGTCGTGAGAGTGACCTCGACTGAGTGAGCGAGCTCTCTGAGTGTCATCCCGGACGGAGAAGACAGCAGAATGCCAAAGAACAACGACCGACGGTGAGGTGCCCGTTTCATTATTGTTAGCCACAAATCCGCGTTGCACAGGTCTCGTGTCAAGGCTAGTTGTTTGTATTTCGCGTCTTATTTACGACGGCAAGGACGGGTCCTTGGCCGTATTAACGATTTTTCGACAACGACCAGAATTGAGTTTCACGGGGCTTCGTGGCAGTATTTCGTAGATTAAGTGCATGATCTATATAGTTTCGCGAATTATCAACAAGCCCTGGAGTGGCGACGCCAAGTAGCATTTTCGCGTTGTTTGTTTGCTTTTGTTCTTTTTTTTTGTTAAGTGGTTGTGATCGTTGTGCGTGGATGCCGTGATTATCGTAACGTACCACTCGCGTCCCGTCGGCTATCGTCTACCGGCGGCGATCAGCTGACGCGAGTAAATATCAGAACAAAATCGGATTTTCTCACGCGATCGGCCGGAGTGAGGTGCGTGTGAATCAGAAGCAGTGTCGATCGGGAGGAAATATCGTACCGAGCTAACGTGTGAATCAACGGCAATTTCGGGTGATGAATTTCCGAGACAATTATCGCCGACAAATTCGCGAACGTACAGTGAATGCGTGTCGCGGTTTAGTGTGTATAATTTATCCGGGACTATTCGCGGCCAAGTAACGTATCGTACCGCCGATCTTCCTAGCGCCGAGACAGAGCGCGTCGTTAATCGTTCGGTGATAATCGAAAAGTAAAATCAAGCCCCGACATCGCGCCCACTTCGCTCCGTATTGCGAGTATTTTCTTTTTGAGTGCATGAACGTAGACCAAGATTTGGCTCGAAATTATCTGCGGGACACTCCTAGGGACACAGAACCGGCGACAGCTGCGTGGCGAGTCGATCCGTTTGACCAAATCGCGATCATCGGCGAAACAAGTAAGTCCGCGTGAAATTACGGCTTGTAAGGAGGTTGCTGCACGCTACTGTATTCCGGCGTATTGTTTGTCCCGTACCTTGGTTTGCACCCTCTTGCCTGCTTAGCTTGCGTCTAGCTTTGCGCCTACGATTGCTATATTCGTGCCTGCACTTGCGATCTTTCAGCTTGAAGCAATTATTAAAGTCTCCCGTTCAGTGCTCTTGCGGTATCGTTCCGATTAAATAACTTATCTCGTAAATTAGCGTGATTCGGTCTGTTAAATGTCGTAACCCGTCGTTGGTTCTGTATCTTTTCTTTTATATTGTTTTATATTATATAGTGAAAGGACATTGGTTAGGACATTTGTCTGCGACGGCGCCACATATCGGGTGGCCGCGATCGGCGCACCGACCTGCGACTGGCGCGCATGTTGCTGCGAAAACAGGTGATTGCAGAAATCACGTGTAAAACAAGTGATTTCGAGAGCGCTCGAGAATCGTATGTGACCATCGTCTAGTTTAGTTTAGTTGCTAAGTAGTTTCGGGAAACCTTCCGAATTTATCTTAGGTCAGCAGATAGCGATAGGACCATGACGCACCGTCGATAGGACCACGACGCAAGCGATAGGACCGTGACGCACCGTCGATAGGACCACGACGCACCGTCGACCCTTCGACATACCTTACCATATAAGGAAATCCCTCACGCTTATTCTAACACGTAATCGAGTCTAGAACATTCCAGGTTGTTTTCGAACACTCAAAAATGTTATCGAATAAGGAAAATTCCAGAACCTTCGATAACCAACCTCAGGCCCTATAAAACGCGCCCTCGAACCGAGGCCGCGGTCAGTCAGAATCGAGCAGTCAGACACATACAACTCACGTACTTCAAGTCGTACTCGCCATTTACCAGTAATCTCGGTCACGCCTTTTCTCACATAAGCGATACTTAGTGAATGATAAGTAAAATATTGTAAGAAAAGACATTTGTATTTGTGAAAGTGAAAATAAAATTGTTTTTATTTTTGATTAATTGAATTCGCAAATCTTACAATTGGTGGCAGCGGTGAAGGATAGTGCAAACAGTGAAGTTCGCATTTTTGGGAAATATACTAGTTTTGCTAGTTAACCGAAGACTATCCTGACTACCGAATCCAAGAACGCTGGCGTGGACTGCATACAGAACGGTAAGCAGAAACACTTCGACTGACTCGAGTAGCTCAAGTACAACGAGTGATATANTAGAATCGAAAGTTTTCGTAACCGCTCCGATGTCGCGCGCTCAGAGCCCCATCAGAGACGAAACTCTGCATATAAATATTTTCATGGATAAACTACTTGAGATCACTGACGCAGTTCGGGAACTAAAAATACAAGTAAACGAAATACAAAACGATCCGATCAAGAATAAGCAACAAAACGCGAGTGAACAGCGCCTAACGACTAATACACCATCAATCACGAATTATAAATTAGCACTGAACTTAATCCCGGAATTCGACGGATCCAATGTCGAATCTTTCGTAGAACATGTTCAAGCTGCTATAAAACGGTTGGCGAACGATCAACACGAGCTATTACTGATTAGCGTAATCGCGCAAAAACTGACGGGCAGAACAAAGGGCACGATTAGACTGGATGGCGTACAAACATTTTCGCGTCTATTCGAAAAACTGAGATTTTTATACGGAAAAGCACAGAACCTCTCGGCATTAGAGGTCCAACGGGACACGTGTTTCCAAAGAAGTAACGAGAGTGTCGACGACTTTATAAGTCGCTTCTCGTATACAAGACGAAATAATCGCTGTAATTAACTCTCAAAATACGAGTTACACAAAGATCATTCTCCAAGAAGAAATTTATCAACAGAAGGCGATCGAGGTTTTCCGGCGCAACGTAAAAACGGAAATCAGTGATCATCTTTATTCTTTCGATAATCTCGACACCTTAAATTTGGCATTCGGGAAGGCCCGAATGTTTGAAGGTGAACTGCAGCTCAGGAAGATGAGGATGCAGCGGAGTGAAAATTATAAAAGACCTGTGCCGCAAAGACCACATTTTCAAAGAAAAGAGTGCAGTTACTGCAAGAGATATGGACATGAGGAGAGGGAGTGCCGAACCAAGGCATTCCAGCAACAACAGAACCAGTCAAATTTTCCAGAACGCCGGAACACCAGCCAACCACCGGGGCCACCATCTCGTCGTTCACATGCGATAGAGCAGAGCGAGGTTCAACCAACCAACAGGAGCTTCGACAAGGACCAGGCGGGACATACATCCGAGCCCCCCGAGTTGGACTGAAGATTCCAGGATTTAAGAAGATAAGTTTTTTAGTAGATACTGGCTCCGACCTATCTTTAATACACGAAGCGTATATTGAGAATAAAAACTTACGTAAAGTAGACCCTATCATAATATCAGGCGTTACCACTCACTCACTAAAGACAAAATACGGCGCAGAAGTAGAAATATTTGGAAAAAAACATATATTTCAAGTTCTAGATGATAACTCACCGGTTAAATATGACGGTATCCTAGGAATAGATTTCCTTACAAAAAATAATTTTGAATTCTCAAATAAAAACCTAATACTCGGAGAACGGGAATTCAAACGTATTGATAAACCCTTTGATGTATTCAAAAATCGCGATATTTTGGTTACCTTTGACAATAACACTGGAGCGATTACGAAAATGAACGATCTCGGTGAATCAATTATACCTAAACACTTAATAAAAGATATCAAATGCATTGAGGATTTTCACGAAAGCTCGATTTACTCCGTTACAAAACAACCGTTAGATAATAAACGATTACAAATGTTAAAAGAAAACACGCGACTCTCGCACATTCCGGAATGNTCAAAAGAGATCTGGAATATAATAGAAGAATTCCATGATATATTCACGTTACCCGGAGATCCTCTCCCTCTCACCAATCTAATCCAACACGAAATCAAAACTACAGACGACATNCCTATCAATACTAAACAATACCGCTATCCGCCTATACACCAAGAAGAGATTAAAACGCAAATAAAAGATATGTTAGAAAAGGGCATCATAAAAGAATCAGATTCACCTTACAATTCACCGCTGTGGGTGGTACCAAAAAAACAAGACGCGTCGGGAAAAACTAAATGGAGATTAGTNATAGATTATAGAAAACTTAACGAGAAAACTATTCAAGATGCTTATCCTCTTCCGAATATCGATGAAATTTTAGATCAATTAGTAAACGCGCGTTACTTTTCGGCTTTTGACTTAGCGTCTGGTTTTCATCAAATCGGCATGAATCCAAAAGATATTTTAAAAACGGCTTTTTCAACTTCGAACGGACATTACGAATATACGCGCATGCCCTTCGGTTTAAAAAACGCACCGCCAACATTTCAACGTATGATGAACAAGGGATTAAAAGGTTTAGTCGGAAATAATTGTTTTGTTTATATTGATGACAT
>NW_018022988.1:10979-16498 GCF_002006095.1 Pseudomyrmex gracilis | reverse complement strand
TTTAAATATGGCTGTGCGAACTGTATAAATGAGCTTATGTCAACAGCAACTTTTGATGTAATATCTATTTAACTTGAACTCATATCAATTGCTGTTCTAACCATAGATAATGTGATTCTAGCAACCATAACAGTTTTCTCCGTGCAAGTATAGAAATCCTTCTAGTATAAGCAAATTATTATTACTAATATTAGTCGAGAAGTTTTGTGTATAATATAAACCTTAAAAAAGCAATGTGACAATACCATCTTTTACCAAAATGTTTGAAATCCCTACATAATACACATTATTCTTCTCTCTCGGTTTGCATTAAATATCTAAGTTATACATATGTTATATTAAAATACGTTTTATTTCAAAACATATTTTACTGGTTCAAAAAAAATTGAAAGTTATGTAATCATATTGAATTATATGTGAATCGGATACACAATCTTGTATGATCGTGTGAACTTTTATATAAGTCAAATATGATTTTACATAAAGTGGATGCGATTTTATGTAATCGTAAAATAAGATCCGAAGATTCGCGCGATCTGATTCTATATGATCACATATAAATATAAGCAATCATATACTATCACATGCATAATTTTATGTATTTATATATGATCATATAAATTCAGATCGCGCCAAATTTTGGATCTGATATTACGCGATCGCCTAAAATCATATTTGACTTAGATAAAAGATTATACGATCATACCAAATTACATCCAATTTACATATAATCCTACATGTGATTACATAATTTTTTATTTTTTCTCAAGATGTAAAAGCTATAGATTTACAAATGCAAGTATTACCTGATCGACTAGATAAACTCCGTAAAATGTCAAAAATCCTTCGATAAACCAAGAATCAGACTGTTTAAGTGTAATTAACCAATTACTGAATGCCTCTTGTATCACACTGCGTGCAACCAAACATGTTACTTCTATTTTTTTTCTAAACGAATCACTTTCTTTATTGTATGCAATATCGGCGTCTCTAAAAATAGTAGTGTCTTTAATGCATTTCTGTCGTTTACAGCATGTGGATATATTTGTTGTAAGCTACTTGTTTGAGTAATATATCTTACCTAAAAAAAACAAGTCCAGTAGTTACTATAGTTTCGTAACTGTAGTTTGTTGAAAGTGCTATATACTGCACGTGTGAGATTGGTGTAACATCCATTCTCTTGAGTCTACTAAAAATCGTAATGTGACGTATAAGACGTCGTGCGTATGAAATGTCGTTTTTCACTTGTAATCTGCTGTGTATGATAAGTGTATCTGATTTGAGAGTAAAGTTGGTACATTCAGAAGGTACGACTACTGTTGCTACGGCACGAGTGAATATTAAAGGTGTACGGAATAAAGTATATGTATAAACTTGAGATTTTTCCACTAGTTTATCACGTATATTTGAAAGAGCTGTTTCACTACTGGTATGCTTGATTCGAATAGTAAATGTGGCCTTAGTTGCGAAATTTTTTCAACATGGAAATATCCATTCAGCGGGAATTCGCGGTAATATCAAATATCTATAGAATGTAAAACGTTGATCTTAGTAATTTATTCCTTAAAAACTATATAACTTCTATTGCAACAGTACAAAAGAAGAAATAATTTCTGCATTAGTATTTAATGCACTTACTTTTCTCTTTTAGTTTTATCAATAAATGGATAAATTCTCATAACTTTATCTAAACTGCAAGTATATTTTGCAGATATCCACAATCTATTTCCATTTATTGGTTGTTGTAGTTAAAAGTGGTTGCTATTAAAATTGAAACTGATGTTCAATGTTTTGAATCGATTGTCCGGACATAATGGCAATACTTTTGTTTCCCAAAATGAAGATGGAAAATTAAAAGAATTAGTCATGATGTTAATTTTCGGATGTTCACAGTAACGTCCGAAATAAACTTTTATGTTTTGCAGTGGACACTGAACGTTCAAATTAACAAGAGAATCAACAATCAGAAAATTTTTTTGTATGTCCGCAGAAATATTCAGAATATATTCTTTCGGTTCTATACAGTGCGGAGGAAATTTCTCATCGGCAGAAGAAATAATTTCGTTTACACTTAAAAGGCATATAGTTCCAAGAATTATAAGCATCTGTGTAGTTAATATCTATAAAATATTTTTGTACAATTATCTTATAAAGTTATTTTAAACAAGAAGTACACATGTTATTACAATCACAATTATAACACAAAATGTATTACATAAAAAAGAATTATTAATTGCTGTTTAAAATACATAAATGTCAATTATGATTGTATGTAATTGTGTATCTTTCTTTTTGAGAATAGTTTTCACTAACACTTTTTAAAGTTCATAAAATATTAAGCATAGAGATATGTGTTTCTCAAAAAATATTCTACAGCGTTTTTATTTCTATCACACACACGACATTATTTGTTATTGTTGTATGTTTTATCCGACATACATAATTAAAAACACAGAAGTACAGATTATGGTTACAACGAATTCGATATACACTTAATAAAATTAATTTTGAAAAAACTGTTTAAGTTTTTTATAAATTATTTTAAATGAGATAAGTTGAATATTACGACACTGAAGAAAAATTACACGATCATACAAAAGTGCATCCGATCCACATATAATCTTATATGATCACATGATTTTCTATTCTTTCTCGGAATAGCTTGATATACATATATAACACTGTTTGATACAAAGTATTGTCTTCTTTCCTTTCCATTTTACAGTTTTATACCTTAACATCGAGTTTTTCATAAAGTGTATGCTAAGAACTCATGTCTGCGCAGGTGGTTATATTTAAAGGTATACATAGTAACAATTGTGTAAGATAAATATCAGTATATTATTATTCATCTTATTAAAAACTCGAATTTATTTTATGACCACCTTGCAAATTATTAAAATCCGTATCTTATAAATCTGATTTTTAACATAATTCATAAATACCTATTAGTGTCATAAAATAAATTGAAGTTTCTTATACAAAACACACCACACACTAACTCTAGTATTAAACGTAACACGTAAACACTTTTTTGTATTTAATTAATGCAGTAGACTACTATATATACTAAAAAATTTTATGTAGTCATAAAACTAAATAATTCGTGCGGGTAGTGGTAAAAGTTTTTCAGTTTCTTTAAAACATTTTCATTCTATTTAACATCGTACGACGACTTTTAACTTTCTCTCTAATTTTGTCAAGTATTGTCTACAAAAAACAAAATACAGTTACAATAACATCTTGTATCATACTTTTGCATAAGTCTGAGAACTTTAAAAAATACACTTTTGTAAAACAAACAAAAATATAGCCAAAACAACTAGTTTATATATAAGATAAACATAAATTTTGATTTAAACAAGTAGAAAGCAATGCACACAGAAAAATTATTTAAACATTTATATTTCTATATTAAAAAAAAATCTTTTACCTTCTCCACATTAGATATGTTAGGCAGTTCTTCAAAACACAGGTCTATAATCTGAAAAACCTTAAGTTAGTAACATAGAATTTGATAACTGATATTACGCAAAATTCTTATACACTACATATATTTTTTTAATATGCTAAACAAAATTAAAGGTATATAAAGAATTATTATACTTTTAATACCACACGCATGCTTATACATATGTATACCTATATGAGTTATGTTTTACATTTACAAGTAACAAAAAACAATTACGTTCATATATCATACCTTTTCAAGATTTTCTTCTGAATAAGTGTTGTTAATAATAAAAGTGATCAATGCAAATAGATTGTCTGTGATAGATAGTCTACAAAAAAAGAACAAATAATAGATACTTAGTGAGTGAAATTTTTATGTACATACAACATATTCTTACACATAATAATAAAACAATATATGTCATGTGAATAATGATAAATAAATATACAGACTATATAGAATATATTTTATATTATTTATTTGTACAGTATAAATATAAACACTTTTATATACAGAACATTCTTTACCTTGCAACACGTCTTATTTTGTGTATTATACTTTTCAATAATGTAACATCTTTTGAATATTTTGCTATACTACTGAGTAGAATATTAATAGACGTCCTTTTGTTTTGTAGATTAATCAAACGTAAAGATTGCAAAATATTATGCCCAGAACAAGGTGACAATTCAAACATTTCTCCTAAGTTTCGCTGGGTTACATATATTTTCTCTATGTTTTGCCACAAATCAGACGTATAAGTACCATTTTCTAGAATTAAACCTTGACAGTATATCCATTTCTGCCAACTTGGCAACAGTCTGGAAATATTAACGAACATATATAATTCTACTTACACAAGTATCACTCGAATAATTTTAGTTTTTTTTTCTGATATCGTAATGATGTATTACAACTCGTGTTACATTTTAAATTATGTTTATTATTACCGTAGAAGCGAGGTGTCTTTTGACGTTATATTCAATTAAAGTTTTATATAATTATATACTTATAACTTACAAATCTATGTGATTTCTAATATGTATTTACTATACATTTATGGAATTTTCTTTAAAGAATAATTCATTCGCGAATGTCTATTGTCAATACAATATTATAATATCAACACTCAATTTACAGTTCTATCATACTATGTGCGATGTATAAAAAACACAGTAACGTTATAGTGACGTCACTTTGAAAGAAATATAAAAACATACCTGTAATGTACAGGATTTTTTAAATGCCACTGTAATATAGCATTAACATGATCTTTGCACATTAAGCCACCAAGAGTGCATGTCCATTTTAAAACTTCGTAATATACTTGATTACTGACAGTATTTTCAAAAACATTTTTATGTGATGTAGTTACAAAAAAACTATATAATATTTCTAGGACTTTAGTCTATAGAAAAAGTGTAACGTGTATTAATATATTTCGATTAATTTGTAAATCTTTAGTAAATTAAAAAAATATTTATTTAAGAATCATCGCATATTAATTATTGTTTTGTAAAGTTACTTTACTAGGTACTTTTGTAAATTATTTTATAGTATTTTTTCTGCTGTCAGTTGATCAAAGACGACTGCAGAAGAAAACGTAACTTATAAACTGTATATTATAAAACTAGTTTACTGAAAGTTTCTTTCATTTATTTGCTGATTAGAATTTTTTACTTTTGTTCTTTCTTAGTGCACTGAAAAAATATGTACCTTGATGTTTGCGTTTTCCGGTAATCGAAAACTCTTTGATATGTATTGAAGAGTTGTAAATATGGAATGCCACACTATGTACGAATTCCTTACGCGAACTACATTGCTTGCAAGATTGAAAAATATGTCTAAAGTTTCACTATTTGCAGCAGGAGGTACAGTATACTTTGTATTTTGTATTAAAAAATAAAACGCATCATCCAGAATTTGTGCTAAAGTGACGTCAGTTAAATTAGATGTATTTAAAATCACAAATTTTTCACTTTTTAGGAAGAGAGCAATATTTTCCCAAGATTTACGATCATAGTTGACGCGATATCCTACAAATAAATGTTTGAATAAAAAAATT
>NW_018022988.1:3712-10169 GCF_002006095.1 Pseudomyrmex gracilis | reverse complement strand
ATTTTGTATTAAATAATAATATTCAATAAATGCTTGTGTATATTCAAAAACCATTCGCCGTGTCTGAACCACAATCGACATCAAGAAAGTCTCACTGTAAATCTACCAAAAGTTTATATGATTACGCCTATGTATATTTTAGCTTCGTTATTTCTTTTTAAGTGAACTTAGTAATACAAAGTTGTATTACTAAAATTTTGGTATCACGTATAGAAATTCGTCTAGTATAGTCAAGAAGTTTTGTGTATAATATAAACATTAAAAAAAAACATTAAAAAAGCAATGTGACATTAACATCTTCTACCAAAATGTCTGAAATAACTACATAATACATACTATTATTTTTCTCTCTTGGTTTGCATTAAAAATCTATGTGAAAAGTATATGATCATATAGAAATATATGTGAATCGGATACAATCTTGTGTGATCGTGTGAACTTTTATATAAGTCAAATATGATTTTACCTAAGTAGGATATGATTTTATGTAATCGTGTAAAATGAGATCCGAAGTTTGGCACGATCTGTCTTTATATGATCATATATAAATATAAGAAATCATATACTATCATACATAATTTTTTGTATTTATATGATCATATAAAATCAAATCTCGCCAAATTTTGAATCTGATTTTACACGATTACATAAAATCATATCCAACTTATGTAAACTCATATTTGACTTAGATAAAAGATTATACGATCCTACAAAATTACATCCAATTTACATAGAATCCTACATGTGATTACATGATGGTTTATTTTTTCTCGGGATGTAAAAGCTACAGATTTACAAACGCAAGTATTACCTGATCGACTACATAAACTCCGTAAAATGTCAAAAATCCTTCGATGAACCAAGAATCAGACTGTTTAATTGTAATTACCCAATTACTGAATGCTTCTTGTATCACACTGCGTGCAACCAAACATGTTACTTCTATTTTTCTTCTAAACGAATCAATTTCTTTATTGTATGCAATATCAGCGTCTCTAAAAATAGTAGTGTCTTTAATGCACTTCTGTCGTTCACAGCATGTGGATATATTTATTGTAAGCTAATTTTTTGAGTAATATATCTTACCTGAAAAGAACAAGTCCAGTAGTTACTATAGTTTCGTAGCTGTAGTTTGTTGAAAGTGCTATATACTGCACGTGTGAAATTGGTGTAACATCTCTTTTCTTGTGTCTAATAAAAATCGTAATATGACGTATAAGACGTCGTGCGTATGAAATTTCGTTTCCCACTTGGAATCTGCTGTGTATGATAAGTGTATCTGACTTGAGAGTAAAGTTGGTACATTCAGAAGGTACGACTACTGTTGCTACGGCACGAGTGAATATTAAAGGTGTACGGAATAAAGTATATGTATAAACTTGAGATTTTTCCACTAGTTTATCACGTATATTTGAAAGAGCTGTTTCACTACTGATATGCTTGATTCGAATAGTAAATGTGGCCTTACTTGCGAGATTTTCCCAACATGGAAATATCCATTCAGCGGGAATACGCGGTAATATCAAATTTCTATAGAATGTAAAACGTTGTTCTTAGTAATTTGTTCCTTAAAATCTTTATACCTCCTATTGTAACAGTACAAAAGAAGAAATAATTTCTGTAGTAGTATTTAATGCACTTACTTTTCTCTTTTAGTTTCATCAATAAATGGATAAATTCTCATAACTTTATCTAAACTGCAATTATATTTTGCAGATATCCACAATCTACGTTTATTTCCTATTTGTTGTTGTATTCTAAAGTGTTCTCTATTATGGTTAATGAAGCTGATGTTCAAGGTTTTGAATCGATCGTCCGAAAAAAATGGCAAAACTTTTGTTTCCCAAAATAAAGATGAAAAATTAGAAGAAACATTAGTCATGATGTTAAGTTTCGGTTGTTCGCAGTAACGTCCGAAATACACTTCTATGTTTTGCAGTGGACACTTAACGTTCAGTGTAACAAGAGAATCAACACTCAGAAAATTTTTTTGTACTTCCGCAGAAATATTCATAATATATTCCATCGGTTCTATGCAGTGCGGAGAAAAATGTACATCAGCAAAAGAAGTAATTCCATTGACACATAAGAGGCATATAGTTCCGAGAACTGTAAGTATCTGTGTAGGTAGTATCTATAAAATAATTTTGTACAATTATCTTATAAAGGTATTTTAAACAAGAAATACACATGGTATTAAAATCACAATTATAACACAAAAAGTATTATATAAAAAAGAATTACTACTTGCTGTTTTAAATAGATAAATGTCAAATATGATTGTATGCAAGTATGTATCCTTCTTTTTGCGAATAGTTTTTACTAACAATTTTTGAAGTTCATAAAATAGTAAGCATAAAAGTATGTGTTTTTCAAAAAATATTCTACAGCGTCTGTATGTCTATCACACACACGACATTATTTGTTATTGTTGTATGTTTTATCCGACATACATAATTAAAAACACAGGAGTACAGATTGTGTTTACGACAAATTCGATATTCACCTAATAAAATTAATTTCGAAACAATTGTTTACTTTTTTTTTACTCCATTTTAAATGAGATAAGTTGAATATTACGACACTGAAGAAAAATTATTACTGCATCGTAACAATATATACCAAGTTTAATATGCTAATAATTAATTACTATATACAACTTATTATATGCTAAAGATATTCAAAATTGTTTAATTATATACTTAGTGTTAATTTACATTAATTATATAAATAAACTAAAGATTTCGAAGTCTGTAGTCCATCGGTGATAATTGGTGAAAGAAAGCTTACATTCGTATGTTTTCGCATACTCATGTTTGTGTTTTTTGTATAACTTTTCTTGACATGGCTGTTGACATGTGATCAGTGTCTTTTGAGATTGTAATGTACCTTACACATTTCTATAATTGTTATCATATTTTTTGTGATTACTTCTATTGTTACTTTGTAAAGGTGAGTTTGCTTCATTTTGTATATGTTTGAACACTTTTAATATATTTATATGCGTACTTTTCTCATGTTTCTTTTAAACGTTTGGTAATTTAGGCAAAGTAAACTTATATGTTTCTTACTTTGCACATTGTAGAATTAGCTGATAATGAGTGCAAAAATAAAATTGATCGAAAAGTTCATATCGTTAATTTTTAAACATAAAGTTTTCTTTTATTTACTACCACCTGTAGACTGCACAGCTTTGAAATTCTTTCTTTCTCTCTGTTTCTCGTATTGTATTTAGTACATTTACTTTTAAGCTTTTTCAACCACTTAATCAATAACAGTATAATATGCTTTGTTGAGATAATAGATCTATGTTAATTCATTTTCTATGTTCTAATTTGAATTTGGGTAAATACAACATTTATAGTATTCTTTAAAATATAAGAAGCAATTTTTATTCTACAAAAAATAACTTAATGACTTACCATCTTCTGTATAAAGATATTCAATGCATTGAAGTAAAAATCTTGCAAAAAAGTACAACCTGGTATTCAAACAAGATCGAAAGCGTATCTTCTGATTGTATCTGCGCGTTCTCGCTTCTTCGAGAAATTTTGGATAACTAAAAAGCAGTCCTTTCTGTGAAATAATGAATACACACCACAATGAGTAAGTTCCACGTGCCGTTCGCAACGCTCGTGAGCGTTATCTATCTTTGTTTACTTTTCAATGAGAAATAAGGATAAACTGATTCCATGAGAGTTGCGAACGGCAAGTGGAATTTACTTGATGTAAACGTATGTGTGGGGGTAGAGCATAGACTTATACAGGGTATCCGACAATCACTGTAACATCTCTCGTAGGCAGATAGAAGGAGTAAACCTGAGTCGAAAAATTATGAACCATTTTTTCCAATAACATATAATAAAAGAATAATTATTGAATAAATCAAGCCAATCAGCGCCGACCTTTAGCCGAACGCACGACAGTGAACCACACGTCTGGTGGGCGTGAGCGCTTCGCGTGGCTCACTGACGTGAGCCCAGCTAAAGGTCAACGCTGATTGGCTTGATTTATTCAATAATTACTCTTTTATTATGTGTAATAGAAAAAAATGGTTAGCAAGTAATTGTCAGACACCCTGTATAATAAACGGTATATTTGTGTAAGAGGAGCTGAAGTTTCGTTAAAAGAAACAGAAATAGTCGTGGAGTAGTTCTCTTCTTTTCTAGCAGTTAGTTGATTGGTGGCCGCGGCAGGCCGAGGAAGTGGCCGAGAGCAACGAAGATAGACGTCTGACTGAGAGTGAGTTGAGAGAGAGTGATAGTGAGAGGTGATAGCATGCATGAAGCAGGTATAGACTTGTTGAGAAACTTGGCAGGCGCTAACAAGTAACACTAACAATTCATAGACTTTTTTATAATTTAATTTATTTCATACTTCTATAGAATTTAATTTAACATAATTTTTAACGTAAATTTTCTATGAATTAAGCTATCTTTACATAACAACAGTTGTTTATGCTTTAGTGTAACCAACTGTTGTTGTTTCTTTTTAAAAACACAAATAAAATAATACAAAAATTATATCTATACAAGACTCGAACCTTTATAACCACTCGAGCAAACAAGTCAAAAGTAATGGCCTTTTACGTCGAAGTCCTGGTTTATGCGGGCAATAACTGTTAACTTATGCCGGAACCGGTAGAGTTTAACTATAGGATTTCAATGCTTCTGTTTGTACAATATTGCCGAATGCGTATAAACAGAAGTATTGGAATCCTATAGTTAAACTCTACCGGTTCCGGCATAAGTTACCAGTTATTGCCCGCATAAACCAGGCCTAACTACTCCATGGTTAAATAAAACATGTGTGACTTTTTGTGATTGGGCAACCGCGTGACTTTTGATTTCCCGGTGAAGATACTGTTGATTATTTTGTTCTTTCGGATGGCACGTGCATGCTCACGTCTACGGGCTCGTTCGGTCTTCATAACTTGTTGATTACGCATCGGCGCGCAATATCCAATAATTATTATTTACTTCAGATTCGACAAGTGTCAATGGAACAAAAGAGTAAAATATACGTGCTTGTAAGAATATTCTTCACCAGATAGATCCGACTTTTATATTGCTGAAATTACTTGGATGTGTAAAATCAATATTAAAAGTTATGTAAATTTGAATAAAATTATGATTTTCTGAGAAAACAGAAATTATGATCATATACGATTATATGTAAGGGAGCAGATAGCGCAAAATTTTGGATCTAAATTTATATAATCATACACGATTTTCTATATTTATATACTATCATATAAAATCAGATCGATCCAAATTTTGAATCTGATTTTTCACGATCACACAAAATCATATCCAACTTATATAAACTCATATTCGAATTATATAACAGTGTATACAATCATACAAAATTGCATTTAATCCACATATAATTCTATATGATCACATGAGTTTCCATTTTTTCTATAGTTTGTATCTATAAATATATGATGTATTGTAAACAAAAACTATAAGTGAAAATTAAGCCGCAAGTATAACAAGAAGTTATTATACAAAAAAGTAAAAACTTTTTGCTTATTTTAATATATAAATGGCAATCATAAATGTATGTGACCAATATGCGTAAGTTTTTTTATATATCAATTTAGAAAGCTTTTGATGACTCAGCATATGGGTGCATGTTTATCAATAATCTACAATATCTGTAGTTTTACGATTTATATTCTGTTTCGATTTATTTAGATCTAAGCAAATCTATACAGATCTGAAATAATCTACTTGTACGTATATCTATAGTAGATCTAAGTAAATTTAAAGTAGATCTACTAATAAATAAAAGTGTAAATTTACATACATTTAGTTATATTTATTTAGATCTAATTTATATCTATTTAAATGTACTTTGTATCTATTTAGATATAATTTATATTTATTTGGATTTAATTTGGATTTAATCTAAATAATTTAGATCTAATCCAGTTTTTCACGAGTAAGATTGTAAGCAATACTCCTTCAAATTTTACGATTACGACTAAAATTGTGTCACGTGCAATGGCCTTAAATGCAAAAGCATACATTGCGTATTAGTTACTGTTTTATCGCAAATCTGTATTATTTAAAAAGTTGTGACGAGTCAAGCCCCGTCACTTGTAAAATAATTACTATTATTATTACTATTATTATTATCATTATTATTATTATCGTTATTATTACTATTATTATTATTATTATTAGTCGTCGCTTTTCATACTGTTCTCTTCTGTTCTTCTTTCTGTATTCACATTATATTCATTTAACGCATATCACTATACATTTATTATGTTCCCGTCCTTACGCCGTACTATAAGTCCGACCGTTCCGCGATAGTTCCGATATCTATCTATATTTCAGAACGCGGAAATATAGCATAGAAGAGCGCACGTGGACCTGTGTCCGTATGACACTGCACAGGTGCGTGATTACCGCACAAACAACCGCATACCGCACGCCGACCCCGGACG
>NW_018022988.1:0-2392 GCF_002006095.1 Pseudomyrmex gracilis | reverse complement strand
CGCTACATTTCAGAATTCAATTAACCGAGTGTCGCAATTTCACGCCTTCCCCTCTCCGATCCTTGGCGCTGACCGAGCTGTCCGGCAGGCGGAAGGCCGGGCGAAGCCGAAAGAAAATCGGCTCCGTTACAAAGTTATTGCAAATAGGTTGGGTATTCGAAAAAAAATATATTGCATACAAATCTTTCTACATAGCTTTACTTAAAAATATTGCGTATTCCTAAAAAGTGCGAAAGTTTTAAAAATTAACAAACAAATTTAGTTTGCAAATACAATTTTTATTATAAGTAAGTATGTAAATAATATTTTTTTCGAGACACACATATCAATTAATAAAAAGAAAAGAATAAATTATTACATTAAATTAAACCTAACTTATCATTTACAGTTTTCTAAGTACATAACAAGAAATACTAATTGTTTGACTAAGTAACATTGCGAAAAAAAGTGGAAAATCATGTGATCATTGAGGATTATATGTGGATCAAATGTAATTTTGAATGATCGTAAGTATTTATAAAAGTCAAATATGATTTTATATAAGTTAGATATGATTTTATGTGATTGTGTAAAATCAGATCCGAAATTTGGCGCAATCTGATTTTATATAATCATCAAGAGGCACGGTAATACCTCGCGCCAAGTTTACGCGAAACGACGTTGCACTCTACCTGCGCGAGCACGCTGTTATATAAATGTATAAATGTTATATAAATATGTTATATAAACATATGTTGTATAAATGTTATATAAATATATAAATATTATAAAATTTGATAAATATTATATAATTTTAAATATTCTATACTTTTATATAAATATATAAAATTATGTAGGATAGTATATGATTTCTTATATGTATATATGATTATATAAAATCAGATCACGCCAAACTTCAGATCTCATTCTACACTATCACATAAAATCATATCCAACTTATATAAAATCATATTCGACTTATATAAAAGTTTACACGATCATACAAAAGTGCATCCGATCCACATATAATCTTATATGATCACATGATTTTCTATTTTTTCTCGGGATAGCTCGATTCACATATATAACACTGTTTGATACAGAGTATTTTCTTCTTTCCTTTACATTTTACAGTTTTATACCTTAATATCGTGTTTTTCATCAAGTGTATGCTAAGTATTCATGTCTGCGCAGGTGGTTATATTTAAAGTTATACATAGTAACAATTGTGTAAGATAAACATCAGTATATTATTATTCATCTTATTAAAGACTCGAATTTATTTTATGACTACTTTGCAAATTATTAAAATCCGTATCGTATAGATCTGATTTTTAACATAATTCATAAATACCTATTAATGTCATAAAATAAATTGAGGTTTCTTATACAAAACACACACTAACTCTAGTATTAAACGTAACACGTGAACACTTTTTTGTATTTAATTACTGCAGTAGACTACTATATATACTAAAAAATTTTATGTAGTCATAGAACTAAATAATTGGTGCGGGTAGTGGTAAAAGTTTTTCAGTTTCTTTAAAACATTTTCATTCTATTTAACATCGCGTACGACGACTTTTAACTTTCTCTCTAATTTTGACAAGTATTGTCTACAAAAAACAAAATACAGTTACAATAACATCTTGTATCATACTTTTGCATAAGTCTAAGAACGTTAAAAAATACACTTTTGTAAAACAAACAAAAATATAGCCAAAAAAACCAGTTTATATAAGATAAATATAAATTTTGGTATAAACAAGTAGAAAGCAATGCACAAAGAAAAATTATTTAGAAATTTATATTTCTATATTTAAAAAAAGTTTTTTACCTTCTCCATATTAGACATGTTACTCAGGTCTTCAAAATACAACGCTATACTCTGAAAAAACTTAAGTTAGTAACATTGAATTTGATAACTGATATTACGATATGAAATTCTTATACAATACATATATTTTTTTAATATGCTAAACAAAATTAAAGGTATATAAAGAATTATTATACTTTTAATACACACGCATGCTTATACATATGTATACCTATATGATTTATGTTTCACATTTACAAGTAACAAGAAACAATTAAGTTCATATATCATACCTTTTCAAGATTTTCTTCTGAATAAGTGTTGTTAATAATAAAAGTGACCAATGCAAATAAATTGTCTGTGATAGATTGTCTACAAAAAAAGAACAAACAATAGATACTTAGTGAATTAAATTTTTATGTACATACAACATAAGTATTCTCCCAGGCAACCAGCTGACGTTATAATGACGTTAATATAAAGTCAGTTTTTGACCAGTTCGACGTTAGTTTATAACGTGATATTAACGTAATGACGACGTGAGTTTGTCTCGTCAAAAATGACGTCATGTTAATGACGTTTACTTACGTCATTAAT
>NW_018022987.1:5708-15812 GCF_002006095.1 Pseudomyrmex gracilis | reverse complement strand
AAATTTGGATGTGTCATGATTCTAAGACTGATGTTCGGAAATAAGCGGGTTTTGTTTGTTTCCGTGATTTAGGAAGGAAAACGAAATAATTCGAACGTCATCCGAGAGGGCTATACATCGCGAGTAACCCTTCCAAAATTTTGGCTGCCACTCATGACGGTTACGCACCGCGAGTAGCCTTTCCAAAGATTTCGGCTGCCATCCAAGACGGCTATACACCGCGAGTAGCCCTCCCAAAATTTCGGCTGCCGCCCGAGACGGTTAGACACCGCGAATAGCGCTTCCAAAGATTTTGGCTGCCACTTAAGGTTACACACCTCGAGTAGCCCTTCCAAGTAAACCGAATTTTGAGTGTATCTATATATTTGTTTATTTTGACCGTTTCCCGATATCTCCGAAAATCAATCGCGACGTCAGCTTTTAATTTTGCAAGAAGTGGAACTTTTGTATATATAATGATGTGGACTTACTATTTGTTGCGGACCAGTGATGTTGATTGATAAAAATTCTAGGCTGTTGCGGCGCAGTAGTTCACTCTAAGATCTCACATTCTGCACTCACTGTCACTCACTCATTTGCTGTGGTGCTTCTAAAATTTGCGGCACGAACTGCCTTTGGTTCTAAGAGTCCTGGCTTATATACAATTTTGAGTAAGCGAGGATTCTCCCAATCGGAAATTTCAGTCTAGTTTTGCCAGTTCTCATTTGTTGGTTAGTGGTCGGGTAAACTTCGTGAGATCGCCAATCGGCGACGATCTCTCGGCTTGGTCGACTCGTCTAATTTTCTGAAAAAGGGAAAAGGGAGAGTGTTGGTTTTTGATCACGCCACCTAAACCTTTTCCTATTTGTATATAATAAAATTGCTCGTGGCGCCGGAGTTCTATTTGCTCCGGCTGATCTGATTTTTATGAGCGGATTTCTTTCTGGCCCGGAGGTATTCGAGTTTGTTTAGAAAGTTGCTCGAGACGTTTAAACAATAATAAAAATTTCTCTTTGCTATTGTCTACGAAGGAATTTTTAGGATCGTTGCTAGACTCGGTTTATTGTTTTGGGATGTCGACACGATTTCTATTTGCGCGCCTATCGCGTCGAAGTCCGAGTCCGTTCGTGAATTTATTGTTTCTAAAAAAAAAAAGGAATTTATTGTATGTCGGCGCGTCACGTTGCAAAAAAAAGAAGCCCGTGGAGTCCCCAGGACGTAACACGAACTATCGTTACGTTTTTGCATGGTTCCTGTGTATCTTTCAATATGCGTTCCGCCTGGTCTACTTGCGTATATATCGTAGATACGTCTAATCTTACGACTAATCTTTACTTTTCGCTGACGTGGAGCATCGTTCCGTACTTCTCGTAGTACATGCCGGGATTGTGTTGAAATTTTCGTATGTGGTATCCTTGGTCTCCGGCTCCACTCCACGCGACGCAAAAGGTAAGTATTACTACTTTTATTAACAATATTTTCCTGCAAGCAATATGTTTTATACAATATGCCTATATACATTATGCTTTACTTTTATCGCGAACGGTGTCGCCTAACAGATGGAACCGCGAGCGTCGGTCATACTTCGAGTTCGTTACTCTCTTGCCGCCTAAGCTCTTTTTATCGCTTCTTAGTTTAATTCTAGGATTTATATTTGAGGCGTCCCGTGATCGTCTTTTGTTCTTCAGGACATGGTTCCTCATGACAACGAGCATCATACATCGTTCGCCACCAACCCGGTAACTTCGGTGTTTTAGTTTTTGTGTTGTCACAACCTAGTGTAAGTGTTTGGTTACAGAATCTACAAGTGTGCCTTTTTTTACAACAATACTTTGTTTTAGTAGTTATCATGTCCCAATTTGTGTACTCTTCGTGCACTGATGATAGCGCGGAGGATTCTTCGCCGAATGAGAGCCTGAAGGAGTCGACGACTTCGCTCAGCTCCGAGAGCTCTGACCCCTCGCGGCCTGCGACGCCCTACACCCCCGTGGGCCCACCGCCGTCACCTCCGGGCTCCCCGGAGGTAATATTCATCTGCTCGCGTCTTCCGCCGCCCGCTTCTCCCGCCCCGGAGAACAACGACGACGACGTAATCTGCCTGGGGTCTCCGCCGCCCGTCGTCCACTCCCTCATCGTCCTGTCCGACTCAGACGATGAGTGAGGCAACCCGGTAAGTTCTTTTTTTTTTAATTTTCTATAAAGGCTTTCAGCCTATTCACGTGCACATTCTGCGTGCGTCGTCCTGCTTTGACTGCATACGTCACGTCTGACGTTTTTGCGACTATTACATAAGGTCCTATTCACTTTGACTCTAATTTCTTAGACCTGCTTCTTCTCAGCGTTTCATCATACAACAAGACTTTTTCCCCTACTTTAAACGCCGCTGGTTTAGCTTTATTGTCATAGTAACGCTTAGTCTTTTCTTTTACTTCTTTGAGTTTTTCCCGCGCTACTCAATTTGTCTCCCGCAATCTCTGTTTTAACTCTTGTGAGTAATTTTCTAAATTATACTGCGTAGACGGTGGNTTTGTTAAGGCGGTCGGTAATTCCGCGCACCTCCCGTACATCAATTCGAAAGGTGTAAACCCCGTTGCCGTGTGTGGTGTCGTATTGTACGCGAACATTGCGTACGGCACCCACTCGTCCCAATCCGTCTGGTCCTTGTTTACGTAGTGACGTATCGTATATACTCGGCCAGCGTTCTATGCGATCGTTCTAACGCTCCGTTACTCTCCGGATGATAGGCCGTTGTTTGTATCTTATTTATTNGCAGTAACTTGCAAACATTTTTAAATAGTTTGCTTCCTAAGTTTGTTCCTCGATCCGTTAAAATTGTTTCCGGAATCCCGTGCTCACACACAATTTTCGTCGCACACTCCCTTGCTATCGTAGCGGCTTCTTGATTCGGAACGGATATCGCCTCACTAAATTTCGTGAGGCCGTCTTGAAACGTCAGAAAATACTTATTTCTGCTACTCGTCACCGGTATCGGTCCGACAATATCAAGCGCACACTTTTTGAAAAGCTTTTTCGGTGTATCTATAAGTACTAGTGGTATTTTTATTTTCCGCGACAACTTATTCTTTTGGCAGGATTCGCATTTTGAAATATAATTCTCCACGTTGCTTGTCAGCTTAGGCCAGTCGTACCTCAGTCTAATCTTTTTGTTGTACGTGTGACTCCTTGATGTGCACCCACCGGTGAATAATGATACTCGTATAGTATCTGTCTCTTTTCTTCTTCGGTTAGTTCTTGCCTCTCGCTCTTCTTTTGTTTTCTTGTTCTCCTTCGCTTCGCACGTGCATGCTTCCGCGGGAGCTCTACTCAGCGCGTCCGCGTTGGTATTTGCCTTCCCTTTCTTATGCATGGTCTCGTAATTATATTCTTCTAATTTCAAACGCCAGTGCACGAGCCGCGATCCGGAGTCTTTTACATTAAAAAGCCTCACCAGTGCCTTAGGATCAGTGATACTCTTGAACTTCGTTCTGTACAAGTAAAACCTGAAATGCTTTACCGCCCACACAATTGCGAGTAACTCCTTTTCAGTCGTGCTGTAGTTTTGCTCAGCTTTATTCAGTACTCGGCTCGCGTATGCAACCGGCCGGTCCTGACCTACCGCACCTTGCAATAGCACCGCGCCGACCGCGTAACCCGACGCGACGGTCGCGACGATACACTCCTTGTCGAAGTCCGGATACGCGAGCAACGGAGCGCTAATTAATATTTCTTTCAAATTCTCGAATGCTTGCTGTTGCTCGGGCCCTCAATCGAATCCTACTTTTTTTTGTAACAGTCGTGTCAACGGCTTTGCTACTTTGGAGAACTGGTCGATGAATTTTCTGTAGTATCCTGCCAGACCACTGAACGCCTATATATCTTTCGCTTTTTTCGAAATCGGAAACCCCTTGTCCGTCTTTATTTTCGACGGATCCGGCAATATACCCTTCTCGGTGATTACGTGAATAGGTATTCTAGGGGGGTTCGAATCCAATATTCCCATAGTCGAGAAATAGTCTATCCTTGTCTATCAAATGGAGCGTTCGAGCATGCCTGACTGGAAACATCTGTAAGAAAGAAAGAGAGAGAAATAGATTTGAGGCAAGGGGAGAGGGGAGAAAGAGGGGCAGCTTGCGCTGGAGAGGAGAGGGGGAAGGCAAAGGGAGAGAAGAAGTCGAGGGAGAGGGGTTATCGATTATCGATTATCGATTATCGATTATTTTTGATTAAAATAAATTAGTATTAATTATTCTTACCCACGAGGAGCAGCGAGGGCACCGCGCAAAGGGGATCATTGGAAGCATATTCGTAATATTGAGAGCAGGATCGGAGGATTTGGACGTTGCGGATGAGATAACGTAGGAGTGTGGGTGGTGTCGGCGGAGCGTTGTTATCGGTTTTACCGGAACTAGCCAATTAGCGACGAGCCGTAAAAATGGAGCATGCATATTTCAACGTGTTTTATTTATTTCAGGTAAGTGAGCATTAGTTATGGCGTCAACAGTCGTAACGTGTTCAAGCTCGTTTGGATGGTGATGACATCATCGCTAAAATAATAATTAGAATTCTTAATTGTGCAGTAAAGTAATTCCGAGAAAAACCGCAACTGCGCAGTAAAATAATAATACCGAGAAAAACCACAAATTTTCCGGAAGTGCTTCTTTTCTTATCGCTGAAGCAATCAGGCACTTCTGGTTTGATGAATCATTTCCTGCGATAACATTTGCAACTGTTACATACCGGATGTGGTTTTTTTTACACACTTCCGGTGCGTGTGTACTATAAGTATTTATTATTAAAAACGTGTGCAAATAAGAAACCGTTACGTCCTGGATGTGTGTGTTTATTTCTCGAGGACTATTAGTTAAAAAAGTGTTTACAATTAAACATAAAAATGTTTTAATGGGAACGCATATGTGGTTAAGAAATGTGAAATAAAAAACACTGTGTTATTGAAGAACAGAGCAATTTTTTATTATAGTCTGTAAAAAACAAATAAAGTTACATAAGTGAAAGTGAAACAAAACAATAATAATATTTATTAAGGCGCAACGCCGTAACATACAGCTAACAGTTCGCAATCGACAATATCGTTGACGTCGAAGTCACCGCTCTGTGCGACAGCATTTGCAAAGCTGGCGGGATCGGATAATTCAGACTGGATCGCGAAATACCGCGACAATCTGTTTTGCACGCAAATAACAACGTCGTTTAAGTAGGCGATGATGCACGCAACACAATGTTTCAAGTTGAACAAGTTGCACATTGATTGGTGGGACGATATTATGCGACTATTCTTTGTAGTCAGACGCATGATCTTTGCGTTGTTTATAAGCTGAACAATACAGCCAGATCGTCTACAAGAATCGGCGGCTGCGCGTCGCTCTGCCCCGACAAATAAGACATAATTATTTGTTTGTTGTCCAACAACACCTTCCACATTTCTGACGACAGAAGCACCTCGTTCCCATTGTTGTCACCTAGAGCTATGTCAACGGTTGGTGGTGCATCCAACAATGAAATACCAATACCGAGTTCGAAATACTTGTACCCCGTTTTGGTTAAGATGTATTTGCGACTCAGTATCCGCGTACGCTGTGGTGGTACGTTGGGTGTAATCGATGTTGACTGAACACCATTGCATTGTCTGTGAATAAGAAAACTAAAAAATATGCTTTTATTGTGAATTAAAAAAAATAATAGAATAGAAGCAACAAAAAAGAAAGCAAAACAAACATACTTACCCTTGATTGAACTTCTTTCTCTTCGCGCCGTTGCGTTGGGGCTCGCGCTGAAGATCGATGGAAGGTTGTTGTTGCTTCATCGGAACCATCGAGCGAAACATCGTCGAGCTGTTCGTTGCAAAGAGGAGTAGGAGAAAGAGCGACAACTCGTAGCACGCAGAACGATCGCAGCGAGACTGACTGTTTTTGGTTACCANGCAACGCCTTATATATCCCAAGGATAAATGAAAAAATTTCCCCCTCACTCTATCACTATACGGACATGTTCAAAAACCGCANCTGCGCAGTAAAATAAATAATTCCGAGAAAAACCGCAAGGATGATAACGTCATTGCTAAAAATAGAACCCAAACAGGTCCGTGCGTGTTCAAGGTCATTCGGATGATGACATCATCGCTAAACTAATAATTAGGATTTTTAATTGCGCAGTAAAATAAATAATTCCAAGAAAAATCGTAAATTTCCCTTATCGCCAAAGCGATCAGGCACTTCCGATTTGATGAATCATTTCCTGCGATACCAACTGCGTAAAAAACCGTCACGTACCGGATGTGGTTTTTTAACGGTTTTTTAATTTAAACTTTCAAATCGAAAAATCGCGGAAAAGATAAGGAGCGAAATAAAATAGCGCGTTGAGTTCGGGAGCGAGTCACAAGTCGTTTCGATCGCGAGCAAATCGAGATCGCAAGCTCTATAGAAATACACACAATCTTGAAATTCTTAAAGTGTGCGAGGACGCAATACGTGAAATCTGGTTTGATGTGCGGCTCTATCTTTCTAATATTTTTAATATTTTAAAACTACAACAAGTATATAAGCAATGGCATACATAAACGATCGCGAACCGCTCGAAAAAGAGGCCGCGCTCCTCGACACGTTGAATGATTACATCTCGTGGGAGGAACGTTGCGACGAACGTTTAGAGACGCTGAGAGAAGAGTGCCGAAGAAAACGCCCGCGACCGTCCACAGGTGTGATAAATTGGCACGTTGCTCGAATCTCGCGACTCAAAAGTCTGCGCGCGGCTCTTCGCGAACGATTCGCACACGTTGGTGTGGGTGTCGAGAGTGCTGGATTCGCATGGATCGAAGTCGAGACAGCGTTTAAAAATCGTTTAGTGACCGGCATCGTGGTGAACAAGTCGTTCATCGAACCCCGTCGCTTTCTCGAAGCCGCTAGAGACACAGTGCTCGCGCGCGTTCATCGAGCGATCGCGCGGCACGCTAGTGTGAAAGCAAACACAGTGTTCAACGGGAAGTTTGTGACGGGTAAAAAAACAAGTGTGAAATCGTTCAATACGCGCAACCGCGGACTCTATCACACGTCAGATCTGCGCAAGTGGTACGATCGAGACGTGATAGATGCAACAATGACCGCTCTGGAGGAGTTCGTGGAACGCGACAGCGGCTGGGCGTTGGCGCAGGTACTGAACCTCATAGTGAATGTGAACAATCATAATCCGATGCACGCGGGATGTCAGGTCCAGATGTCGCGTGAGGTTCAACTCAAACGCGCAGTAGTGAACGTACAGTCGTAGAACAATGCGTGTTTCGCGTGGGCAGTAGTCGCCGCGTTGTATCCAAGTGCTTCACATTCTGAACGAAAATCAAAGTATCCCGCCTACGCGAGTGTTTTGAACCTTGATGGAATAGAGTTTCCGATGACATTGCACGAAATCGCGCGTTTCGAACGCAACAACAACGTGTCCGTAAACGTGTTTACGGCGGCGGAACAGAGACACGGATACGTGCCGCTGCAACTTACGTCGAACAAGAAGGACAAGCATGTGAATCTGTTGTATGTTCCCGATCAACGCGATGGACACGTAGAGCACTTCGCGTGGATAAAACATTTATCGCGCTTAGTCAGCTCGCAATTGAGTAAAAAAAAGACAGGGAAGTACATATGCGATCGGTAAGTACAAACCAAAATGATCGTTCAAATTACGAGATGGTTGAACTCATGAATCAATGTTGTGTATTGTTTTTAATGCAACGCGTACACAGATGTCTACACTACTTCCACACAAGCGAGAAGCTGGCGCAACACACCGTGGACTGTGAACGATTGAACAACAGCGCAGTGGTTCTCCCCACTGAGGGAAAGAACCGTTTGAAATTCGAGAATTACAACAACAAGGAACGGGTTCCAATGGTGGTGTATGCCGACTTAGAGTGCGTACTCGAAAAACAGAACGAAAAGCAGGATACATCAAGCGCGCACAAGTACCAAAGACACAGTTTGTTCAGCATCGGTTATTACGCCAGCTGCGAGCACATAGATATCGGATACAAATTTTATAGAGGCGAGAACTGTGTGCAGTGGTTTGTGAGTGAACTGCACGATCTCGCGAAACGTGCGAAGACCTTGTTCGCGGCAAATGTACCAATGGCGAATCTCACACTGGCGGAGATCGAGCGGTTTAAGAACGCTAAGTGTTGCCACGTTTGCGAACAGCCGTTCGAGCGAGATGACAATAGGGTGCGCGACCACTGTCATCTAACGGGACGCTTCAGAGGACCCGCACACTTCGCGTGCAATCTGAATTACAAACAAGTTTACGTTGTTCCCGTTGTGTTCCACAACTTGTCCGGATATGACTCGCATTTTATTATCAAGGATGTGGCCACCGCTTTTGAGGGCGAGATCAATGTGCTACCCATGACGAAAGAGACCTACATATCGTTCACGAAACATGTGAACAGTACGCGGGACGAAGACAATCAGAGGTGCGTGCAACTGCGATTCATCGATTCTTACAAATTTCTGAGCACAAGCTTAGAAAAGCTCGCATCCTATCTCGGCAAAAGCGAACTGCGTGTGACTCGAACGGAATTCGGAGATCTCTCCACCGAGGACTTTGAACTGCTCACGCGAAAAGGTGTGTTTCTATATGAATATGTGGACAGCGTCGACAAATTGTTGGAAACAAATTTGCCACCGCGCGAGGCGTTTTACAGTTCGCTGACCGGCGAGACTGTGACGGAGAACGAGTACGCGCACGCAACGAATGTATGGCAACAATTCACCATCGAAAATCTGGGATCGTACAGCGACTTGTATCTGAAGACGGACGTACTTTTGCTGGCCGATGTTTTCGAAAACTTTCGTCGCGAGTGCCTCGCGAGTTACGGACTAGATCCCGCGCACTACTACACGCTGCCGGGGTATACATGGGACGCCATGTTGAAGTACACTCGTGTGACGTTCGAGCTGCTGACTGACATCGACATGGTGATGTTCGTGGAACGTGGTATACGCGGCGGTCTGAGTCAATGTTCGAACAGATACGCCCGCGCGAACAACAGGTACGCGTGTTCGCACGATCCATCCGAACCGTCGTCGTATCTGATGTACTACAACGTCAACAATCTCTACGGATAGGCGATGTGTCAACCGCTTCCATATGGTAACTTTGCGTGGGTGGAGAACGCGTACGAGTTCAATGTGACAACGGTAGCGGCGGACAGCGACATCGGCTACATACTCGAGGTCGANCTGACGTATCCGAAAGAACTGCACGACGCGCACAGAAATCTACCCTTTTGTCCGACGCGCGAGGAGCCGCCTGGTAAACATGGAAAGAATCACATCAAACTNCTCGCCACAGTGTTCAACAAGAAGCGATACGTGATTCACTACCTCAACCTGCAGCAGTGTCTGAGACACGGGCTTCGCTTAACGCGAATACATTGAGTGCTGCGGTTCTCGCAATCGCCTTGGCTGCGCGGATACATCGAGCTCAATACTCGATTCCGCGCGAATTCCGCCAATGAGTTTGCAAAGAATCTTTACAAACTTATGAACAACGCGGTGTTCGGCAAGACAATGGAGAACGTGCGCAAGTACACCGACGTACGAATTGTTACAAAATGGGAAGGACGATACGGTGCAGAAGCGCTCATTGCAAAACCAAACTTCCACAGCCGCAGCGTGTTCGCTGAAGATCTGGTGGCCATAGAACTGCGTCGCCTGGAAGTTTTGTTTAACAAACCGTTGTACGTCGGTATGTGCATACTCGACATATCGAAGACCTGTCTATACAAATTCCATTACNACTACATGACACCGTTGTACGGTTACGATTGCAAGATCCTCTACACCGATACCGACAGTTTGATATACCACATAAAGTGCGAGGATGTGTACGAGGATATGAAGCGCGATATCGCTTGCTTCGATACGAGCGACTATCCAGCGGACAATCTATACAACATGCNTTGCGCANACAAGAAGGTACCGGGACTTATGAAGGATGAGAACAACGGNGCTGTTATGACGGAGTTTGTGGGTTTGCGCGCGAAGATGTACGCGACTCGAGTGGGCGACAGCAAGTGCACGAAGAAGGTGAAAGGTGTGAAGAGAAGCGTCGTCGCGAGAACGA
>NW_018022987.1:3318-4648 GCF_002006095.1 Pseudomyrmex gracilis | reverse complement strand
GGGTGGATCAAACGCTGGCACAAGTGCATCGCAGCCGACGGGGACTACTTTGAATGGGACAACTTGAATTTTGAAGAATAAACATGTACTTTTCTTTTTATGAATAAATTCCGGTTATTTTTTGATCATGGTAGTATATGTAATTGTTTTTATTGTATAAAAGAATACATATGTACTACTTTGTAAATATAAGAATTAAAGAGAGTACACATAGCGTAATAATAATAATAATATTAGAACACATTTTTCTTATTTATCCAAGAATTGTGTGAATTGTTTAGTCTCAACCACTTGACCAACACCTCGTTGCCGCGGCGACGCAGAACCTTTTCTACGAGTTACATGTCCAGATGTTTAACCGCGTGCAACTCGTAGAATCCACCGGCTATAGGTTCACCGCGATAATCCTCGAGCAGATAGATCGCTGGTGAAATTTGTTGCACTTTTTTAACACGGAACACCTCGGTGGTCCAGTTCAAAGTGTAACCTTTGGCTAAGACGGTTGCGTTTTGCTCTTAAGCAGCAACGCTTACGCGTATTTGCTCAACACATTAAGGACTGTGAGAATGTAGTTGTGACCTTTGTTCTGGCGAAACCTAAGGCTGCATTTCGACGGCCTGCCACAGATCGTCGTAACCGCACTGCAAATCCAAGTGTGTTAATTTAACACACTTGACGTGTGTTTTTATTGAAGTCACTTTTAATACGTTTTTTAGTGTTTAAAATTGGAACACGCTTAATACGTGTTGATTCAAGTCATTAAATTAACACGTTTTAAATGTATAATTTGTTGCGTGTAATAAACGACATATTATCGTCTAAAAGTTTGGAAGTTCTATGTTTTCACAGGAGAATAGAATAATAATATTAATGTTCAAAAAAGCTGCAATATGAAATGTTTTGATGACCATGGTATAATATAGTTTGTCATATTGCAGTATTCTTAAAAATATTAAAACCCTAATATTTTGTTCTCGTAAGAAAACGTCGAGCTTCCAAAATTTTACACGATAATATGTCATTTATTACAAGCAAATTACACATTTTTAAATTATTTTTACGAAAATAACATACACATATTATTGTTTTTTAAGTTTTTAATATATTATATATGTAAATATATGTAAATATATGTAAATATACACTTTGTAGAACAATACATTATTTTATATTTTATAAAACAATATTACATCTTTTTATAAAAAGAGCAAAACTATGACTATCAGAATACATGGGTGGTACTCTATTGACCACAGTACGATTCGACACCGCTCGATTCGACACAGATTTATTCGACACCAAATTATTCGACACCGTACGATTCGACACC
>NW_018022987.1:0-2896 GCF_002006095.1 Pseudomyrmex gracilis | reverse complement strand
TGGTGTCGAATAAATCTGTGTCGAATCGAGCGGTGTCGAATCGTACTGTGGTCAAACGGAACCCGCCCGAATACATTGATATGTTTGTACTTTTGTTTATTATTTCAAAATTATATCTCAAATATGTAGTTGTTAGTATAAAAGTTTTGAAAAATATTTTATATCAAAGATAGTTTGAAACTGTTTTTAACAAATTGTCTGACGAAAAAATCAAAAATATATTATATAATAAAAACATTCCAATTTTAAGAAAAAAAGATAGTAATTTGAAAGTACTTTTAATAAAAATGAAAAATGTTTTTGTTTTTAAATTGGAATGTTTTTTTTGGTATAATATATTTTTTATTCTTTTTTTTGTAACAAATTTGTTTCAAACTATTTTCGATATAAAATATTTTTCAAAACTTCTTTACAAATAATTACATATTTGAATTATAATTTCCAAATAATAAACAAAAGTACAAACATATGTCAATGTATTCTGATAGTCATATTTTATAGAAATAAATTTCGTTTATCTTCCTTCATTTGTTAATTGGCAAATAATAAATAGTAATTTTAAATTTCATACTTTTAATGAAAATTAAATGTTTTCTTTTCTTAAAATTGGAATGTTATTTTTGTACTTAATAACAATTGTATCTAACTTTTATTCGAGATACATTTTGTTTATCTTTCTTAATTGGTAAAATGATGATTCTTAATTAGTAAATGATAAATAGTGATTTTAATTTTAATACTTTTAGAGCATTGTTACATTTGATGCTTTTAAAGCATTGTCACGTTCACGAATAAATTTTTTTACAACAGTGGAACGACTTTTTAATGAACGAATTTTAATTTAAGTAGTTAGAACTTCGTGGTCAATATATTCTAAAACATTAGAATAAGATAGTGGATACTCAACGTACCAAACATAATATCCACTTAAAAGGCCCGCAATAAGTTTAGAGACAGTTGGTTGCGGAATTTTAATTTTTATAATTTCGTCGGCTACAATATATGCTGATGCAATTTCTCTGTCGTCTGATATATATATTACTACACGTGGGGCTTCTCTTTCTTGTGTCTTGAGATTTTCAGTCAAACACATAACCTAATGACAAATTTTTAATAAAATAATAGTATTTTAGTGATTATTTATTGATTTGTGTGTGAATACAAGTGGTAATACGTTTACCTGTTTTACTATAAACAATGTAGGATTTTGTTTCTTACATTTCTTATTTGCAAGTTTTATATGAAGTTGTTCCATAACTCGCATTTTTGATTTTTCACTATGATCTTCAATAGAAAAATATTTGATCAATTTATTGATCATAAGATCAATATTTTCAAAAAGAACGTTTTCCGTTAATGATCTCAAATTTAATATGTTACGTCCTGCGACTCCACGGTTCCCTTCGTTATGCAACACAGTATGGTGAACACTCGGTAGAATCGAATTTTATCTTAAACAAAAGCGCAGAAATAAAACGGAGACTAAACAGGAAACTCCCGGATAGAGAACAGGAGATCGATCTGAGAAAACACGCGACAGTAAAAAGTGAGTGAATACAGAACAAAACCGCGCTTCCTAACAAAATAAAACAATAAATCCGGGAACGAAAATTCAAGCTCCGCGGCCGAACAAATGTTGGACACATGCAATAACAATTCACATGTGCCAAGAACGACTAAGCAAAATTAATAAATCTCCTTATCTCTGGAAGGGAAGTTTTCAACGGGTAGGACCGCTCGAGACCCTCTAATAAACAATTCTGCCGAACAAAAATTATCTAGTTTAAACACCAGCTGCAAAAGCAGGAGACGCTGTCGCGCAGATGGTGTCTACTTTAATAGTCTTTTAACAAATTAGAAATCACCACCGTTTTTGGTGGAAACGGGCGAACCGATCAAGCGCTCTGATTGGAAGCCCCGTGGCTACCAAAAAGCGCATATAAAGCGACACTCCCGCGAACAGAAGCAGAAAGAATCCGGAGTGCTCAGAAGAAAAAGTAAAATTGTGACAAGTGAGGAACCGGTGCAAAGTGCGAATTGACCACCCAGCCTAGACGCCCCGCCGCTGCAACCGAGGAACAAGTGCGACCTGCGAGTCAACCACCGATTCCAGCCTAGACGCCCGGTTACTGCGACTGAAGAACTGCGATCGAGCTCAAGCAACGGCACGGGTCTTCATACCGACGAAACCGCCAGCAAATAGTAAGTTATCGGTACAACCACCCCCTCTCTCAAAAGGAACGGGATAACAAAATAGAGAGAAACCTCACAGTCGAATTTACATTCAGAGATCGACTGTAGGTTTGCTCTTAGAAAACTAGGCATTTTCCTTATAAAACAAAAAAAATTATAATTGATTCAAGTGAACAACCACGGAATTTCCCGCGCTGCGGTAAGAGCCGCATTCTACGTAATCGGGCCCTGCGACGAGCCGCCCTCGCGCTATTTCAAGCGGAGTCGAACAGGCCTCCACAACCCTGCTCCCCTCCAACCCGCATTACAGTTAGGGAGGCAGCCACTCAGACCGAGATTACGACGCACACACACACTCACACGCAAACCATACATATACAGCCAACAAACTCGGGCCACGAAAGCGACGCCGATTTGTGGTACGAGCCTCCTTTGTACTCTCCTGTACCCCTAGAAGAACATCCCCGTGTCCTCTCTGAAAACCCTCCTCTTCTCCGAAACTCGCCTCCTGCCCCTCTTTCCGATTCCGATTCAGAACTAGAGGCAATCCTTCAACTCGGAGCCCTCTTCCACCAATACTATCCTCTTACCCGTTAATCTAGAAGTTTTCCTTAAGTAAATTCAAGCCACGGATCGGCTACACACACACACACACACACACACACACACACACACACACACACACACACACACACACACCATG
>NW_018022986.1:2487-16077 GCF_002006095.1 Pseudomyrmex gracilis | reverse complement strand
CGAATCGTACGGTGTCGAATAATTTGGTGTCGAATAAATCTGTGTCGAATCGAGCGGTGTCGAATCGTACTGTGGTCAAACGGAACCCGCCCTCTTCCACATAATGCAAGTAATTTATCATTAAGTGTAGAACATTCTTTAACCAGAGTTAAACATACTTCTGATTTGTTTTTAAGCACAGCTAATACTTTGTACATATTCCAAACGTAATTGTTCATAACATACATGCACCAACGTACAATTCTTTCGGCTTGTAAACGTTTGCTAATATATCTTTTAATATTATTAAGTTTATTTACTATACAATTAATAAATGTTTCTAAACTATTAGGAAGTTTTATCGAATTTCTGACCTTAACTTATTATATCGTTTAACGACTTTTCGGACAATATCACAATTTTTTATTGCAACTTCAGATTTTCAAGTTTTTCTCATATAATATTGTTTGTTATAGAGCCATTTACGATGAGAACTTAAAGCTTTTTGTCTTTTTTGTTCACGTTGTACATTCATAGAAAAACATACACGCTTTTGTGTACATCGTTGTACACGATTTTCTTTATATCAAATTTGATCTTTGATACGATTAGTTTCCAAAGTTTGTTGATATCGATGTCGTTTTAGAGCACGATTCTTTTCTAAATTACTTTTATACTGATGTTGCTTTTTACTGCAATTATATTCCAAATTGTCTTTATATTGACACTGTTTTTTACTATGATTATTTTCTAAATATGGCATGTACGATAATCGTTTAGTTACACGTTTTTTTTTTATACAGTGTATCTTTATCAATTTTTTTTTAAATGTAGTATTTGTATCTACAGAATGTTTTGTATATCCAAAATCCAATTTTTTATTGTAAAGTGTCTGTATATTTTCCACTTTATTATTACTACAGCTAGCATTACTTTTATTTTTAGTTTTGTAACAGTTATTTATTTCGCAGACAGCAGTATTGTCATTATTATTAATGTAGGTGCCGTTTCTAATGTCATTATTACTTTTGTATACAATATTATTCTTTTTATAAATTGTATGGTTATCGTTATCCTGAAGTTTTTCATATTCACGAGTCTGCTCAGAATGATCGCTTAAAGTAAAATCTATACATTCCTCTAAATTTGAAGTATTTTGCGTTGTTGATTCATTATTATACGCACGCATAAATGTCGCTTGAAATTCTTTTTCTTGTAGATAGATAGATAGATAGATAATTTTTATTGTTTCCNCTTAGGGTTACAAAAACCAAATACAAATAAAAATAAAAACTAACACTATTCTTACAACTAACTTACTTAACTTAACTTACATACTTACATCTAATTTAACTATTCTACAACTAACTTACTATTCTATTCCATAACACACACACACTTGCAACCCTACTCTACGCAATATGAACCCCTCCTTCCGGCAGACAACACTAACTCTACACAACTCTACACAGTCATTGATTCCCATACACTCTTCTTTCACACTTACTCCATTCCATAATCACATTATTCCATACATCCACTCTCATTCCTTCATTCAACCCCCACCCCTCCCTATCTAATCACTCTCCCCACCTTCCAACCCTTTCCCCTTTTCCTCTCCCCTATATTCTTCCAGCCTCCTTAGCCATTTTTCCTCCTCTCCCTCCTCCCCCAAGACCACCTCAATCATATCTTCCCAATTCCCTTCCGCTCCCCATGCCCCACAATCCTCCCACACGTGCCTCCACCCCTCCTTTACCAATCCACACATCCTACACATTTTTTCACCCTCCCCTTCCCAGTACCTGCCTTCCCTCATCTCGTTTCCCAATCTAAATCTTGCCATCCTCTGACACCTGCTCTCCCCCCATCGCTTTTTTAAATACCCCGGCACTCTTTCCTTCTTAATCCTCCCGTACCACTTATTATATCTCGAACTCTCAATTCTCCTCCACCTCTCCTCTCTCTGTATCCTTCTCTCCTTCTCTATCAGCACCCGAGCTCTCCATTCTCCTGCTTCCTCTCCTTTTTTCCACTCCGCCAACCTTACTCCTCTCTCTTCATAGAACATAATCCTATCCCTCTCCCACTCAGACACTCCCTCCTCTTTCCCCTCTCTATCCCTGATTTCCTTTAAACACCACCTCGCTATCTCACTACCCTCCTTTTTTCTAATCTTTCCTCAAACCTCCAGGCCCTTTGCCCCGCCCTTCCCCTTAACAGATCCCTCTGCATTTCTTTCCTCACCATATACCCCGGAGTCCTCCATTCTACCCCCAATAACCATCTCAAATATCTGTTCTGTAACCTCCACCCCTCTCTCTTCCCATTCTCTCCATCCCCAGATCTCCACCCCATACCCTACCACTGACCAAACCAGAGTGTCGAACAACCACAACCTCCTACTCCAATCCTTTCTGAACCTTCTCTTCCTAATCCCCCACACCTGACCCATTATCGCCGCCCCTTTCCTCACCTTTTCTTTTATCTGCGCTTTTTTCCCGCCATTCTTCTGGAACACGTATCCCAAGTATTTAAACTCCCTCACCTCTTCCAATCTCTCACCCCTCCACCACCATTCCAACTTTTTCTCCCTTCCCCCTCTTTTCCTAAACCTCATTACTTTTGTCTTCCTAACGTTTACCTCTAAACCCTTCCTCATCAGATATTTTTCCAACCCTTTCATTATCCCCCTCATCCCTTCTTTGTCCTCCGCTAGCAACACCACATCATCAGCATAAGCCAACACATAAATTCTCTTACACCCTACCTTTACCCCCCCCCAACCATTCCTAACCAGACAGTCCTCCATATCCGCCGTCAACAAGTTAAATAAATACAGGCTCAGCAGACACCCTTGCCTCACCCCCCTACTCGTCCAAAATTCATTCCCCAACTCTTCCCCTGATCTCACCTTATTTCTCGTCTCCCTATACAACTCCCCACACCTTCTCACTAAACCCTCCCTTACTCCCCTTTCCCTCATTGAGCTTAATAATATCTTCCTGTCTACCGTGTCGAGTGCCGCCCTCAGGTCCAAAAACAACGCCATTAAACTTCCCCCCTTTCTACTCAAATTTCTGCCCACCAAGTAATTCACCACGTAAATATTATCCATAACCCCCCTCCCTCTTCTGAAACCCGCCTGATTCTTCGGCATCAATTTCTTCCCCTCTACCTCCTCCCTTAACCTCTTCGCCAGTACCTCCGCATATACCTTATAAAGCGTCCCCGCTAGTGTCACCCCCATGTAATCTTTCATCTTATTACCCTTCCCTTTCTTTAACACCGGTACCACTATCCCCTCGCTCCATTCATCAATCCACTCCTTCCCTACCCAAATCCTCCCACATACCTTCCACACCCAGTCTTGCATATGTCTCCCTCCAAACTTCCACACTTCTGCCGGTATACCATCCCCCCTGCTGCCTTCCTTTCCTTCAACTTTCCGATCGCCTTTACTACTTCCTCCCTTCTTAAACCCTCTTCTCCCTCCTCCCTTATTCCCCTTTCACCTCTCACCATTTTCCAGTCTACCTCCCCTAACTGCCCTTTACAGTATCTTTCCCATTCCCCTAATTCTATCCCCCCTCTTCCCCCCGTCCTCTTTCTTCTTTCCCTATTTACCACTTCCCACACCTGCCTCACCGTTTTTCGCTCTTTTAACCACTTCTTCCCATACTCTATTCTCTTCCTCCTTTTTCCTATCACACATCTCCCTAAATCTTCTTTTCTTTTCTTTATAACTTTCCTTACTCCCTCTCCCTTTTCTCTACTTTCTCAATTCCCTCCTCTTACTCTCTTCTTTTCCTCCCTACACTCTTCATCCCACCACCCCCTTTTGCCATTCTTAACCCTACCCATCTCTCCTTCCCCCAACACTCTTTTTACTCTCTTTTTCATATCCTCCCATTCCTCTTTCACCTCCCTTCTTTTATCCCTCATCTCCTTCTGCATTTCCTCTACCCACTTCCTCTTTCCCTCTTTCGTCCAGATTATCTTTTTTATTCTACCTCTTTTTCCCTCTCCCTTCCTCTTTCCATTCACCGCCCTTTTCCCACCTTTTATCCAGATCCCCACCGGGTGATGATCCGAATCCACCTGATCCCCTATCTCCATTCTTTCAACCCTTTCCTTTGTCCCCACATCCCCTATCACATAGTCAATCACTGACTCACCTCTCCCCCCTGTATAAGTCCATTCCCCCTCCTCATCTCCCTTTATATCCCCTTTCCATATTACCCACCCCAATTTTTCAATCTTCTCTATTAATAACCTTTCTTCTGAATTCACTACTTTATCTTTTGATTTCCTCCTCCCTTCCTCCTCTTCTTCTTCCCCCCTCACTTCCCCACCTTTCTCTCCCGTCCTTGCATTAAAATCCTCTCCCATTATTGTTCTCACTTTTTCCTTCTTTCCCTTTATCCACTCCCTCATCCCCTCTAATTTTCCCTCGATCCCTCCGTTTATGTACACTCTTACAATCCTCCACCACTCCCCCCCTATACTCACCCGTCTTACCATTATCCCTTCCCTACTTTCCCAATCCTTTTTTTCCCTTGACTCCAGCCCCCTCCTCACTCCCATCAACATCTCCCCCATTGCCCTACCCTTCCTATTTCTCCTACCAGCCCACTGTACCTCCCACTTAAAATTTTTCGGCAGCTTCCCCACAATCTCCCACCATCTTTTTTTTCCAACCAAGTTTCCGATAGACTCACCACCTTCCATTTCTTTACCCTCTCCCAAAAATCCCTATCCTTATTTCTGAGCCCCGCCACATTCCAAAATACCACATACATTTTCAACCTTTCCTTTCTTTTCTTCTTTCTCGCCCCTAACCTCCTTTAACTTTTCTACCCGTATCTTCCCCTCTCCCCACCCGATCCTTCCCCCACGTCTTTCCCCTGCCCCTCCTGCTCACTCTCTCTCCCAACCTTTACCAAAGCCTCCTTTTCCTTGTCCCACTTCTACCAAACCCCTACTATCTTTATTCTATCATCCATCACCCAGGCCGTTTTCCCTTTCCTCCTCTCTCCCGCTGCAATTACCCCTAATCTCCTTCTCACCTCCCTCTCCTTCCACGATAGATCTTCCTCTATCCACACTTTACTTTCTTTCAATTTTTTCTTTCTATCCCACACTATCCTTTTATCCTCTTCCTTTTCCAACCTTACTCATACCATTTCACCTTTCTCTTCTCTACCTGTATTTATCCTCCTCATTTCATTTATCCTCACCTCTGCTCCTATCTCCTTCAGGAGCTTCTCTACTCCCCACCTCTAGTCACCTTTTTTTCTTTGCACTCCCTTTATTATTATGTTCCTCCTCTTTCTCTCTTCCTTTTCCTTCTTCTCTATACTTTCCTCCAACAACCTCAATCTTCCTTCCCACTTGTTCCTTACCTCCATCCCCTTTCTCTCTTTCTTCTTCTCTTTCTTTTCCCCTTTTCCCTCATTTTCCCCCATCCTTTTCTCGAGCTCCCTCATCCTTTCCTTCATTTTTCCCCCTCCATTCTCAATAATTTTTCCCTTCTCTTCCACTCCTCCAACTCTTTCTCTATTTTCCTTACCTTCTCTAAATAAACCCCCATCTCCTTCTTTATCCTTTCTAGCTCTTTCCATATCGTCCCCATTCCCCCTTCTCCACTGCTTCCAGCCTCCCCTTTCTTTCCTCCATCAACCGTCCCTCTCGGTGACCTCCCCGTCTTCCTATTCTTCGCTATTAACCATCCCTCCTCACTCTCTTTCCCTTCCTCAACCTCTCTCTTCACCCACATATCTAACGATCAGGAGCCAGAGCTCTCGCTTCCCGATCTCTCCCTTCTCCACCTCTCTATCCCTCCAACCTTCTTTTCCATCCCTTTACCGCCTCCTTCTGCCATTCCTCTTCCTCTCCACCACCTTAAGGTTTAAGCCTTTACCGCCCCTTTACCGTACCAAATTCCCTAGAATTCACTAGGCCCCTACACCTTCTACTCCTTCCGCACTTTCTACACCCTATACTTTCGGTCCGCCTTTTCCTTTTTCCAACTTAACCTCCCAACCCCTCGTCACCCTTTCACCCTCCTTTCCACACTCCTTTGGTCACCCTCGCCTCCACCTAAATGCTCACTCACCTCTCGCTATTCTCCACTCACACACCTACAACACACTCACTCACCACTGGTTGTTATCCACCCAAAACTATCAAAAAAACTATCTCTATTCTCACAAACACCTCTTACTATCTCACTTCCGGAAACGGAAGTCCTCTGTTTCTTGTATTTCTTGTATTTCTGCCAATGATGGTATCTCTTGTTGAACACCATATGGATCTTGAGGAAAATGTTTAAGTACGTTTGTTTCAAAAATGTTTAATAAATGTGAACGCATTAAACTATGATTGTAAGCAACTGTTTCAGGTTCCACATTAAAAAACCGGGATATTGCAAACAAATTTAAACAATTATGACTTAAGGCTCGTGAAATTATCAACAAGATATGTATAAGGCCATACGAGCCATTCTCAAGATGTTTTGAGTAGAAACTTGTACGTGTATATATATACATACACATGTAACGAATTCAACTTGTAAATTTTTTTTTTTTTACAAGTGAGTGTTTTTTTGAGTTGAAAACTTAATTCTTGAAATCATACGGGATGCCAGATTTGCATCTCACATATGACAGACCCCGGATACCCTCCTAACTAATTTTAAAATTTTGCGAAAAAAACTCCTTGGCCAGGAGTCGAACCTGGAATCTCCGTCTTTCTGTGCCATCGCTTTCTCTGTTAGGCCACTGAGGCACTTGGAGTTAGTTTTGCAATATACATATATCAAAGATGGTCTGATAATGTTGTTTAACGCATTTTTCAGCCAGCGTAATTTAAAAAAAAAATTTTGTAAAAATTTACAAGTTGAATTTGTTACATGTGTATGTATATATATACACGTACAAGTTTCTACTCAAAACATCTTGAGAATGATTCGTATGGCCTTATACATATCTTGTTGGTAATTTCACGAGCCTTAAGTCATAATTGTTTAAAATTACGCTGGCTGAAGAATGCGTTAAACAACATTATCAGACCATCTTTGATATATGTATATTGCGAAACTAACTCCAAGTGCCTCGGTGGCCTAACAAGGAAGGCGATGGCACGGAAAGCCGGAGATTCCAGGTTCGACTCCTGGCCGGAGTTTTTTTCGCAAAATTTTAAAATTAGTTAGGGGGGTATCCGGGGTCTGTCATATGTGAGATGCAAATCTGGCATCCCGTATGATTTTAAGAATTGAGATTTCAACTCAAAAAACACTCATTTGTAAAAAGTTACAAGTTGAATTCGTTACATGTGTATGTATATATATACACGTACAAATTTCTACTCAAAACATCTTGAGAATGGCTCGTATGGCCTTATACATATCTTGTTGGTAATTTCAAGGTTTGTTTATATCGACATTTCTTTGTAGAGAGAGTATGTTTCAAAATGTCGTCTTGATGGCAACGTTTTTTACTGCACTTGTCTTCAAAATTTTGTATGCAAGATTCCTCAGTATTATAAATTTTACTTATATTGTTTTCTTTGTTATTACTTTCATTATTACTTTTGAAGTTGTTAGTCTTAATACAAATAGTATTATTTCGTTTTGTATTAGAAAATGAATTATTCTTTTTTTTATTATTATACTCGATAGCATTACTCTTATTATCACTGTTATAGTTACTAACATTATCAATATTATTATTTTTTTTGCAGGTAGTATTATTTTCATAGTTATTAGCATTCTTAATTAACAGACATTTGTTGATAATTGTTAATATATAATTAATATGATTGATCAAAGTTAGATCTATACATTTCTTTGAATATAAAGCACATTGCGTTTTGGATTGATCATTATTATTTTCTTTCTTTTCAGAAGGATTTGAAAATTTTTTTAGACTTTTACGATGTGCACGCATTAATGCTGCTCAAGATTTTTTGTCTTTTATTACTGCCAATGGCAGCACCTTTTGTTGAATGCTATGTGGATTCTGAGGGAAATGTTCAATTATGTTTGTTTCAAAAATTCTTAATAAATGTGTACGCATTAAACTATGCTCATATGTAACTGTCTCAGGTATCATATAACCAATTATGTTTGTTTCAAAAATTCTTAATGAATGTGTACGCATTAAACTATGATCATATGTAACTGTCTCAGGTATCATATAACCAAGATATTGCAAAGGCTATTGCAAAAACACCACAATCATTCCCGTTTAGTTGTTGTTGCACTGTGGGAAATATAATAGGACATTTCTTTTCAAAATGATTTGAAAATAATTTTTGTAAAACTTGTTTATGCTGTTCATGCAACTGTTTTTTATTTAATGAATCGTAGATACATATGTTTTTTGTATCATAATAACTGCATACTTAATGCAAATCACTATGCAATATTTGTATATGCTTTGTATTTATTGGTATGCTTTTTATTGTATGAAGACATTTCAATTCACTTATAACAACAGGTTTATAATTTGAATAAGTTTGTATGATACAGCCAATTAGATCCATATGGACGTCAGTAAGCCATTCACCTCGAACTAGTACATTTTTTTCATATTTTGGCAGAGAAAAATAAGTTTCTTTGTTCCCGAACATTTTAAAAACATTAAGAAATGATATGTATATGTAATGATAAAATTGTATATACACAATTTTATGTGTAAAATAATAAAATATCGTTCTTTATTATTTTTTCAAGCTGCTTATAACAAGCCACGAGTTAGCGCAAATGCAGCCAATATTTTGAATTAGCGCTTAAGGCAGCCAATACACGGCGCCGGAGCAGCCAATATAATTGACTTATAACAGTTATCACGATTAACCTGAAATAAAAAATATTATGTTAAAAATCATAACTATTTTATATACATAAACATTACTAAACAACATACCGTACTTTAAAAAATGAAAAAGAGGACTATAAATAATAAATACGCTACCACTTTGACAGCTGCAAAGAAACACGCTAACACTGTGACAACTGCAATAAAAACGTAAGAACCATAAGTAACTGATGTAATATGTTTATTTTATTCTTACTTCTTGTCTATTATCTGCGCAAGAAAACACTAATATAGCGTATGGCTAGTTTACTGGCCAACGATTTATTACGTTTGAGGTTCCGCCAAAAACACGTAATTCAACTGTAACATTATATGTATGTAATTCAAAGCATACAATCGATAATCGTTGATGATGAACACAGCAACTTCATTGATGAACACAGCAACTTTACAGTTACAGACAGTTTTACACGACACAATGTTTATTGCCGTAAATGCACGTTTATGTGTTTGTGTGCATGCATGCATCGTTAATACACAGATATGTCTTATATACATGTACATACATTTATAAACTCTTTTTATTTATTTATATTTTTTCTTATGTTTTTCTTTATTGTATACATATTTACTATATTTTTAATTATGATCAAACATAATACATATATTAAACATAATTTGTATTACATGTACATTTATAAACTTAAACTATATTTTCTTGTTTACTAAACCAAAATCGGCTTTATGTGGACAGAAAAAAATGTCGCCACATGATAATACCAAACGGAAATTCACGCTCTATCATTACGCACTCTGATAAATAAATTTGCAGATTCATGCAGCAGTCTCTTTGCAGATTCACGCCACTGTCTGACGACGACGTGGACGTTTCTAAAAATGACAATTCCAAAAAAACGGACTTTACAAGATCATATTTCTGTTGCAAAAAGACGGAGAAAATAACTTTAAAATTGATAAGGAGTACTAAAAACGCAATTTTCACATGAGCCTACTTATAACTTAATCAATTTAACCAATGTTGAGATTCGAAAATTCAAAAATGTAATTTGATTGCACTCGCGTAAATAAGATACGGAAACTTCGCGCCGCGCGCGCATTTGTTGCGCGTAACTTGGCGCGAGGCACTACCGTGCCTCTTGATTATAGAAATTATTTATGACTTCTGAGTTGTATATATTTAGATGAGATAGTCAAATTACATATAATATTGACTACCAAATCTACAAAGATATGTGCTTGTAACAATATGAGTACAATAAAAACACCTGTGTAGTCAAAGACGTATTATATTTAATTTATTAATCAAATAAAGTGTTCCAATTTTTTATACATTAAAACATGGAGTACATTCGCAATATAAAAATAAAAAAACATCAACAGTGATACATAGGTAATATAAAAATAAACGTACAGCATGATACGCATATGTTCTAAAAAATGTACTCGTATGCGCACAAAGCAGCTGGACTGTGGTTTATGTAGAATGGCTTTTCCGCGCAATGCGGTAGCCACAAACCATTTTATTCTTTCATGAAAAAGCAGCATATTTTTCATAAAAACAAAACTGCTTATTGGTTACCGCGTTCTTTTTGCGAGCGCCTTAACCTTTAGAGAACCGAAAAACCAATATTTTGGCGCACCAGAATGACCTGTTCACTTTCTTTTTTTTATTAGATATTAATGTTTTTAATATTATTAGCACTTTTTAATATTATTTAATGTCAATGTGCCCGTCCCTCCCCCATCCCGTAGCCCTAATTTTCATGTGAGATATTCTAAAACAAATACATGGCTTGATTCGCGTGCGGCTGCAATTATAAACAAATTTATTTTTATTTGGAGGTTTTGAAGTTGCTATTTATTAGTACAACAATTTGGCAAAATTGTGAATAGCAGATCAAAAATATATTTCGTGATTAGGCCTGTCCGTTTATCGTCCGTCCTTGCCATACGTGAAAACGGCGCGTAGGAGCACCTGTCGCCTTGCGTTCTCTGTTAGGTCAGGCTCGAGATACACTTATTTCTTTTACTTGTGTTGATACAACATTTTCCGTTACTTTTTATCTTCCTCGTACTTTATTACTTTTGCTATACAATGAATACAGGTAATGACGAAGCTTGGAGGAGTGGAGAGTCAGAGCCTAAAGAAGATGTTATTACAGACAGAACTATTGCTTGTGATGTTGATTTACTTGATAACGAACGTGATGAGAATATACCAGATGTACACTATGATCCTTATTTTTACTCATCTATAAAAACTTTTACTGGTGAAGCACGTATTTGTGATCACGTGTCTCTAGACGAACCTACTTTATTAGAATGTTTGAAATATTTTTTAAATACATTTCTTGTAAATTTGATTGTAGAACAAACCAATCTTTTTCAAGAACAAAATCCCGAACCGGATCAAATACATATGAAGCCGTGGACTTCTATCACTGAAGACGAATTATGGATAATGATTGCTATATTAATAAACATGGGTCATGTTGTAAAAGGGCAACTAAAGGATTATTGGAGCCAAGATCCACTGCTGTACATTCCAATATACGGCAAAAGTCTATCTCGAAATAGATATCTTCAAAGTTTACGATACCTTCACTTTTCTAATAATAAAGAAGTTTCCAATCATCCTTTGAAAAAAATCAAACCAGTGATAGATCATTTGAAAGAAAAGTTTGGTAATATTCTTATTGCTGGTGAAAAGCTTTGCATTGACGAAAATTTAGTTTTATGGAAAGGGAAGCTAAAATTCAAACAATTCTTACCATTGAAGAGACACCGATTTGGTATGAAGAGATTTGAATTAGCGGACTGCGAAACAGGATTTCTCTTAGATTTTATAGTATATACTGGCTCAGACACTGATTATGAAAAATTTGATTTAGGCGTTTCTGGTGATATTGTTGCACATTTCATGCAACCTTATTGTAACGAAGGGCGTGTGTCATACACTGATAATTGATATACATCTCCACAACTGTCAGACTACTTACATGACAGAAATACTGGTCTTTGTGGAACTGTAAAAAAAAATCGTAAAGAAATGCCAACTCTCAGTTCAAAGCTAGATTGTGGTGAAACAGAAGTTGCCCACACCGATTCTTGGATGGTAATCAAATAGATGAATAAAAAAGAAGTTTATGTATTGACAAGTATTCACGAACACCAGTTTTGTAAAACTGGTAGGAAAAACTACAAAATGAAGATATTATAAAACCTATTTGTATCGTGGATTATAATAAAAATATGGGTAAAATCGATGATATCGACAGACAATTATTTTTGACAAAATCTATTAGAAAATGTATGAAATGGTATAGAAAATTGTTTTTTTCTTTAATTGATTTGATGTTGATAAATGCCCACAGTTTATTTAAGATACTCACTAAAAATGCGATTTTGTTTCCTGATTTTCGATTAAGCGTCGTAAGAAATATTTTGCAAGTAAATTCTAAAGGAGTTTCATCATTTACATCGCTTGATCTTAGACTGAATGGACGACATTTTCCCAGAAAAAGTTAAGCTTCAAATAATGGTAAAACGCTATCACGTCAATGTGTTTTATGCACTATACACAAAAAGAGAAGTCGATCATCATATGAGTGTAAAAAATGTTGTAAAACTTTATGCATTAAATCTTGCTTTACAATTTATCACATTAAACGATCATTGTCGTAATGTATAAAAGTAAAAAAAACAATAAAAGAATTTTAAAAAAATCAGAAAATAATAAAAAAAACAAAAACAAAAAATTATAAAATTGATCAAAAAATAAAAAATAAAAAATAAAAAAAATTTAAAAAACAAAAAAGTAAAAAAAAATAAAAACCAAAACCAAAAACAATTAAAATAAAAAAAAGAAACATAATTCTGCCACAGACGGTCCCAAGCCCGTGTTCAAAAGAAGAGGGTGTTTCAAAATTATACGTGATGAAAGGGGTAGTTTTTGTAATATTATAGGGGTTATGTCCAAGTGTATTGTGTTTTTGACATTGGATTTTGATTCTACATCGAAAAATACATCGGAAACATATATCTGCACTTTCAACAAAAAAAAATTAAAATTGCGTGATAGAAAGGGTAGTTTTTGTAATTTTATAAGGGTTGTTTTCATATTTATTGTATTTTTGACATCAGATTTAGATTCTACGTCAAAAAATACATCGGAAACGCATAGTTATACTTCCAAATTGATGTGAAAAAAATTTTATATGCGGGCCGATCCCTTCCGGACCGGAAAGCCAATATATTGGCGCTACCCATGATCGACACTTAGTGTATGGTTACTTTACTAAGGCGGATATGCCCTCTCAAATTCCGGCCCTCTAAAGGTTAACATTTAAAGCCCGTTCTACATTGAGCGCAAGTAGCCGATCGCACGATCTTAAGCGATATTGCAACTGTCGTAAGTTACCTTTTTAAGTATATACGCAGCACGCTGCGGCAGTAGACGTCACGTGACTCAAATTGTCTAGAACTGCTTCTAATATTATACCTCATTCGATGCCATTTTTTGCGTTATGTTGATGGAATTTTATGTGCAATAGTACTATATAAAATTCCATCACCTTAACGCAGAAAATGACATCAAATGAGATAAAGTAGCAAAAGCAGTTTTAACAAATTTGGGTCACGTGACGTTTGCTGCCGCAGCGTGCTGCGTATATGAAAAAAGGGGCGTGTTCCGTTTGACCACAGTACGATTCGACACCGCTCGATTCGACACAGATTTATTCGACACCAAATTATTCGACACCGTACG
>NW_018022986.1:0-2162 GCF_002006095.1 Pseudomyrmex gracilis | reverse complement strand
GTCGAATCGTACGGTGTCGAATAATTTGGTGTCGAATAAATCTGTGTCGAATCGAGCGGTGTCGAATCGTACTGTGGTCAATAGAGTATCACCCTGAAAAAAGTACCTGTAAGGTCGTCGCAAGCAGAAATCGCGAAGTTTGCCAAAACCCAAAATTTGCGTCTCTGCGATGTTGCGACAGCCAATAAGTATCAAGCTCCCCACTTTTGCGTTTTCTATTCTTTGCTGACTGGCTGTAACTTCTGACTAATGTAGATGCTCAAATCGCACGATTTTTGCGACTCGTGACAATGCGATCGTGCGACTTATCTTTTGCGATTAATGTAGAACGGGCTTAAACTGACTATAGTCCGTTCAATGAGAGAAGAAAAGCCTCATGTCTATAGTAGAAGAAAAGCGGACAAAGAAGAGATAGCGATGATCGTTCTCTTATCCGCACCACCCGCTGACAACTTTACGAGCAGTAAAGTGAAAAGCTTACTGGTAGGAGATACGCGCGAAACAGAAAAGATTTGTCCGTTTAGATTCTCATCTATCATTGAACAGACTATCACAGTAAAGTGATTCGGCTTTCTTAAGGGGCTCGCAAAAAGAACGCGGTAACCAATAAGCAGTTTTTTCTTTTATGAAAAATATGCTGCTTTTTCATGAAAGAATAAAATGGTGAGTGGCTACCGCATTGCACGGAAAGGCCATTCTACATAAACTACAGTCCAGCTGCTTTGTGCGCATACGGTTACATTTTTTAAAACATATGCGTATCACGTTGTACGTTTATTTTCATATTACCTATGTATTACTGTTGATGTTTTTGTATTTTTATATTGCAAATATAGTCTATGTTTTAATGTATAAAAAATTGGAACACTTTATTTGATTAATAAATTAAATATAATGCGTCTTTGACTACACAGGTGTTTTTATTACACTCATATTGTTAGAAGCACATATCTTTTGTAGATTTAGTAGTCAATATTATGTGCAATTTGACTATCTCATACAACTCAAGTAAATATATACAACTCAAAAGTCATAAATAATTTCTATAATCAAGAAGTACGGTAGTGCCTCGCGCCAAGTTACGCGCAACGAATGCGCGCGCGGTGCGAGGCTTCCGTGCCGTATTTACGCGAGTGCAATCAAATTACATTTTTGAATTTTCTAATCTCAACATTGGCTAAATTGATTAAGTTATAAGTAGGTTCATTTAAAAATTGAGCTTTTAGTACTCTTAATCAATTGTAAAGTTATTTTCTCCGTCCTTTTGCAACAGAAATATAGTCTTGTAACGTCCGTTTTTTTGGAATTATATGTCATTTTCAGAAACGTCCACGTCGTCGTCAGACAATGGCGTGAATTTGCAGAGAGACTGCTGCATGAATCTGCAGATTTATCCATCAAAGTGCGTCCTGAAAGTCCGTTAACAACAGAAATGGCAATATACATAGGAACATTTTTAGTATTTCGTGACGAAAAGGATAATGATTTTGAACATAATCGAGTTATGAGTGTTACACGTAGACTCAGAGATGCATTAGATCCTTTTTCGCTTTCTGATAACAAATTTCAAAAACTATATAGATAAATTTTTGTAGCTACAATTCTTAGTAGAGTGACAAAAGCTTTATATTGCAACACATGATTACTTGCTTTTTATGTTTTAGACTGACAAAGGATGTAAGTCGTATATTAATTGAAGAATTGGTGCCATATATGCCGCAGAAATTACAAAAAACTGCAATATCTTGTAAATTACAGATATTATTAGAATTTTCCATGTATGTAGTGTCATTAAATTTTTAATAATAGTGTTACGTCCTGGCCCATGGATACGGTCGGGCTGTGGTGTGACGCAACAGTAAACGCGTCGTTTTCCATATCTCTCTCTACAGTGGACACGGAAGTCCTGCTGCGAGAGAGTCGAGCTAGTTTGTTTATATTCGTTGACAGGTCAAAGGCGGGGTGATACTCTATTGACCACAGTACGATTCGACACCGCTCGATTCGACACCACATTATTGGACACAAAATTATTGGACACAAATTTATTCGACACCAAATTATTCGACACGGGTGGTACTCTATTGACCACAGTACGATTCGACACCGCTCGATTCGACACAGATTTATTCGACACCAAATTATTCGACACCGTACGATTC
>NW_018022985.1:12603-16467 GCF_002006095.1 Pseudomyrmex gracilis | reverse complement strand
TCCTGAATCCGGAGACGAGGTATGACGATAAGAAACGTAATACTTTTCACACACATTTTTTTTTATCTTCCATTATCTCCGTTCAGAAGCCACAAACAACAACAACGCAAGAATACTTTTTTTTTTATTTTGTCAACACAAATCGAACGAGTCTAAACAGAAGTCGATCGGTTCAGTCGTTATTAAGAAATGACTGATTAAAAATCTCCCCTCCACTGAAATGCATGATTTTCGCGTATAAGAGGCACAGTGTGCCTCGCACAGTTCGACGCAACTTCGTTGCGCGTGAACTTGGCGCGAGGCACTACCGTGCCTCTTGATTTTCTATCTTAATTTTATTATCAACATTTATTTAGTGCTACATATACTTCGAAACATCTTTCCCTTGTTTTTAGTTGAGTTTAGCAGAACTAGTTGTTTTGTAGCAACTCAAACATAATTGGCGCACTTTTAGAAACTATCACATCACAGTCGAGTGTTGATAAAACAACAGTAGTTTTGCTAAATTATTATATGTTACTAAATTGCTATATTTGAAGGTCTTGCATACGACTTGCTTTTATATGACTAGCAATAGTATTTTATTACATATATGGGGTACACAAGCCCGCCTTGCGACTTGCGATCTGAGACCGCGTTTACGTCTTATTACGAAAGAAAGCTTGTATTTAATATGCAAATAGGGAAACCCTATACTTTGTAATACACATTATTGTTTGCAAAACTCTGATACATTATTATTCTTTTCTTTTTATAAATGATTTTTTTAGTCAAATAAAACTAATAAATTAAAATGTAACATTTTATTATTTAAAATTAAAAAACTAAAAATGGTCGGTTCCAGTCTCGAAATAAAACCCACACATTTAAAACTTACAGAAAAATAAAAAAATGATTCAGTTTTATGATGTATTTTGTTAAAAAAGTAGATCTAAATAATAATTTCAAATTTAGGCATTCCAATTAGCGGTTGCGATTTAATCCTTTTGTTACGGGTGCCGACTATAATTAGTGCTCGCGCGACGACCTGCGTATCAGGTGCTAATATAGTCGGCATCACTCTAGCGGAGCGGACTGCCGTAACGAAAGGGTTAATCTTATTATCAACATTTATTTAGTGCTACATATACTTCAAAACATCTCTCCCTTGTTTTTAGCTGAGTTTAGAAGAACTAGTTGTTTTGTAGCACCTCAAACATAATTGGCGTACTTTTATTAGGTGCGCAACTAAGTTCCCGCTGTTTGTCAATAGATGGCTCCAGCAGTAAGTGCTGGTCGATTTTGACATATCCAAAACGTCACGAGCCAAGCTTAGACATATGGTAAACAAACTGCTTTGACACGTTAGTGATTTTGTTTTGGCGTCATATACTTTTGGTTGTGTGAAAATGTCTGATTTTGTACCAAATAATCGTCATTTGTTAATTTTCTTATTTCCTTCGAAGAAAACGGCGGCTGAAGCGCATCGAGAACTCCAAAAAGTTTACGGAGATGCTGCTCTAAGTAAAACAACGTGCCGTGATTGGTTCCGTTGCTTCAAAGACGGTGATTTCGATGTTGACGACCGTCCGCGTAAAAAAAGGCCAAAAACCTTCAAAGACGCTGACTTGGAAGCATTGCTCGTTGAGGATCCATGCCAAACGCAAGAACAGCTTGCTTCAGCATAACCTTTTCACTCCGGGACTGGTCCATATATGGACCAGCAAGAAAAGCGAACGTAATAGATGTTTATAAGACCAATTTAATGCACTAAATTTAGGAAAAAAAGTAAAACAAATTCTGGTTACTTCTTTGACCTTCAAAATTAACTTTGAAGGGAGGGTAGCAAGTTCTTATTAACTTTTTCAGCTAAAATGCGAGGTCAATTTTAAAGGAACAATCCCCGGAGCGAAAAGAATAAGGAGGTACCCGCCAAGCCATTTCCAAGCGATTGCATGCGTTGGAAATGATTTAAAAGCAAGGACCTTGGATTTCTTATGATTTGAAGCCAAGGGACATTGAGCGTCGTCTTTTTGCCTGTGAACAACTGCTCCAGCGGTAAAAAGGAAGGGGTTTCTTTATCACATCGTGACGGGTGATGAAAGATGGATTCATTACAGCAACCCAAAGAAAAGAAAGTCATGGGGACTGCCCGGTCACGCTTCTACGTTGTTGGTTCGGAATATTTACGCTGCGAAGGTTATGCTGTGTATTTGGTGGGACCAGGTCGGTGTTATTTATTATGAGATGTTGAAACCAAACGAAATCATCACTGGGGAAAGGTATCGAATTTAATTGATGCGACTGAGCCAAGCACTGCGCGAAAAACGGCCACAATACGAGCAGAGGCACACAAAAGTGATTCTACTGCATGACAACGCTCGGCCTCATGTTTGTCCAAACCCGGTAAAACCTACGTGGAAACGCTCAAATGGGAAGTCCTACTCTACCCACCATATTCCCCAGATATTGCGCCGTCCGATTATTACTTGTTCCGTTTGATGGCACATGGTCTGGCTGATCAGCAGATCCGCTTATATGGAGCCATCAAAAAATGGCTTGATTCGTGGATAGCCTCAAAAGACGAACACTTTTACCGTAACGGTATTCGAGCTCTGCCAGAAAGATGAGAAAAAGTTGTAGTTACCGATGGGCAATACTTTGAATGATTCATTTGTAACCATTTTTTCACAATAAAATTGCATTTTCAAACAAAAACAGCGAGACCTTAGTTGCGCACCTAATAACTCTGCTATTTCACGCTTTGACTCTTTAATTGGCATTCTTACAATGTCCAAACTTGCTTGCGTCGTATTTATTTCAGTAATTTGAAGCTCTTTTATTGTTATAGCTTTCCTTTTCTTCCTGCTTCCATCCTCGTCATTTTCGGATGAGTCGCTGCTGTCACTTTGATTCTGCTTTTTGCTTTGGTTTTTATACGATGCATTTTTTGCTTTTTTTCCTTAATACTTCTTATCATTCAGGGCCCAGCAATTTTCTTTAAAATGTCCTGTCTTCTTGCAATAATTGCAATACTTCTCAACGACATTTACTTTGCCGCCTACCCTTGGTGACATTTTGCTGATTCGGCAGTCTCGACCGAACTGTCTGTGCTTCCTGCGTTTAAAACACGTGTTTTTATTGTATATTCCTTTATTTTGCGGATTCTGACTTTTTGCTTGATCGTTGTGGGGTGCCGTCACCTTTTCTTCCGAGCTGACAGCGTTTACAGCTTCCTGCAGAGTTTTATATATTCGCAAACAAATTATCACTCTAATTTCACTTTTCAAGCCTATCTGGAATTGCTGTAACGCCTGCTCCTTATTTGTCCTCATAATTATCCGTATTTTCTCAACAGTGTGTCCCCTTCCTTCCAACATGGCCTCCTACAGCTCTATGACGATCTGGTTAACACGTTGGCCGTATGTTTGCGCATTTTTGCCACTCTTTTGTCTTAGAGTATCAAAATCTATTTGTAATTGAGTGTTACGTCCTGGCCCATGGATACGGTCGGGCTGTGGTGTGACGCAACAGTAAACGCGTCGTTTTCCATCTCTCTTTACAGTGAACACGGAAGTCCCGCTGTGAAAGAGTCGAGCGAGTTTGTTTATATTTGTTGACAGGTCAACGGCGTACGCCGATCTTACTCTGTCTAACGAACACTCGCTCGTTGGTCCCTTTTTAGGTCTGAGACGCAAATCTCATTTACCAAGGAGGGGACCTGGCGATTTTAACGAGGAAGTGAGAGTGGGTTATACGGAGAGAAGGATAAGAAAGAATAATTCTTTAGATTGATTCCACACATTATAAAGGGGTGACACTCTATTGACCACAGTACGATTCGACACCGCTCGATTCGACACAGATTTATTCGACACCAAATTA
>NW_018022985.1:7093-12398 GCF_002006095.1 Pseudomyrmex gracilis | reverse complement strand
AATCGTACTGTGGTCAAACGGAACCCGCCCATTATAAAGTAGTTATATTTATTAAAAAAATCAAAATCAAGGAATTAATAACAGACATGCAGAAATTAATACAATAAAGGAGCATATAATCGTTTCGTACAATGTAATCTACACGCTAGAACGCGAGTGTGAGAGAGAAAGAGAATGCGAGTTCTTTAGTGTAGCCAGCCTCTCAACCCATGTTTATACACCTTAAATCATCTTAGAGATTTGTATCTTGATAAATTCGGTTTTGTTTCATTTGTTAGGTTTCAATGGAAATAACGATAGAAATAAATTTGGATGTGTTATGATTCTAAGATTGATATTCGGAGATAAGCGAGTTTTGTTTGTTTTCGTGATTTAGAAAGGAAAAAAAATAATTCGGACGCCATCCGAGACGGCTATATACCGCGAGTAGCCCTTCCAAAATTTCGGCTGCCACCCAAGACGGTTATACACCGCGAGTAGCCCTTCCGAAGATCTCGGCTGCCACCCAAGACGGTCATACACCGCGAGTAGCTCTTCCGATAATTCGGACGCCACCCAAGACGGCTATATACCGCAAGTAGTCCTTCTGATTAAACCGAATTTTTGAGTGTGTCTATGTATTTGTTTATTTTGAATGTTTCTTGATTTCTCCGAAAATCAGTCGCAAAGTCGGGAGGTAGGTATGCGAACAGTGGAATTTCCGAATGAAAGTAATTACAATGTGGACTTACTATTAGCTGCGGACCAGTGATGTTGATTAATAAAAGGTTCTAGGCTGTTGCGGCGTAGTAGTTCACTCTTCTGAGGATCTCACATTCTGCACTCACTGTCACTCACTCACTCGCTGTGGTGCTTTTAAAATCTGCGGCACTAACTGCCTCTAGACACGCGGCGCGGTTCTTTCTTTTTTTTCCGTTCCGATTCCGAGAGCTTTGGCTTATATACCATTTTGAGTAAGCAAAGACTCTCCCAATCGGGAACTCAGTTGAGCTTTGCTGGTTCCTATTTGTTAATTAGTCGGTCGGGCGACTTCCGAGATCGCCAATTGGCGACGATCTCTCGCTTCGGTCGCCTCGCCCAATTTTTTGGGGAAGGAAAAAGGGAGAGTGTTGTCTTTTCGACTACGCCGCATAGACCCTTCGATATTTATCGAGTGATAAACCTTTTTTATGTAAGTGCTTGTGGCGACGGATCTTTACTTACGCCGGCTGTCCTAAATTTTATAGGATGTATTTCTTTGACCCGGAGATAACCGGGTTTATTTGGAAAGTTGCTCGGGATGTTTAGACAATAATAAAAGTTTCTGTTCGCTATCGTCTACGAAGGAATTTTTAAGATCGTTGCTAGACTCGGTTTATTGTTTTCGGGCGTCGACACGATTTCTATTTGCGCGCTTATCGCGTCAAAGTCCGAGTCCATTTGCGTTATTTATTGAGAAGAAAAAAGGAATATATTGTATGTTGGCGCGTCACGTTGCAAGAAAAAAAGGCCCGTGGAGTCCCCAGGACGTAACATGAGTAACACTTTTCTTTGCAGTGTAAGTGTTCTCAAATTCTTCTTTAATTGCCGGAAACTGCAAATATTTTTTGTTTAGAAGTCTAACAATGCTTGACATCGCAGCTTTGTACATAACATTGCTTGCAATAAAGCAGGTTTGTTCAACGAGCAAACAACTCCCGCCGCATATTCACACGTGTTCAAAAATTTGCGTATCTGCTCAGCCGATTTTCCATTGAACGTCGGTATTAAATTCACCGCGTCTTTTAATCGTAGCTGGCTTCTGTTTACTACATGGTTTCGGATGTCNTCATCCGTCCGTCCGTACGTGACATCGAGGTGATCGCTCGGTCGTACGTACGTGTTTTGCCGTGTGGGTGGAGGCACCTGCCTCGCGCAGTTTATCATCGCGTATCTCCTCCACTTGCCTTCCAAACGCATCCACACGTGCGTCCAACGCTCCTAGCGTTTGTAAGACTTGTCTTAGAACTTCTTCCGTGGCGTCGTGACCCGGCCTTTCTGAGCCTACGCTTCTTGCGGACATTGCACCTCGAGCTCCGGCTAGCTCGTGGTGCATTTGTGTTACCTTCTTATCTACCGCGTCCTGCCTAACATTTTCTATATCTAAGGCTCGTTCGACGTCATCTAAATTTGACGCGAGGTTGCTTCCACTTGCCTGGAAAATTTTGCTTTGATACGAAATTAAAGAAGAAGGTCCGCGATTACCGTCTTTCCCTTCTTTTTCTCTCAGTAGATTTCCGGCTATGCTCGGATCTAACTCCAACTCTAACTCCCTTTCCGTTATTACGTTCGGGTGTATTTCTGAGTCGCTTTCACTGCTAAACCTTAGTCTACGCCTACACGAGTGCGCATCTACTGCTGCTGGCGCGGTACGCGGTTTCTGTTTTGGTATTAAGCTTTTAAGCGTTCTATATATACGAGCGTACTGCCAATCGCGCTGTTTCGGGTGACCTATTTGCCAATTTTTTGACATTTACGATGTGTTATTGCACACTTTTTGACTTACGCTAGCGCTCTCATTTCCTCGCTTACTGAGTCTCTTTTTTTGCCACGCCGTTACTTAGGTCGTTAACTTTTCGCCGCCGCTGCTGCTGACGCTGCTATTGCCGCCGTGTGCCGCCGCTGTGCGTTGCCGCTGTACGTTGCCGCTTCGATTGTCGCTCGCTTAGCCTCAACTAGAGCCGAATTTCTTCTTTCTTCCGCCGGTCCTTTTATGCATCCAAAATACTTCTTCTGATAACGCTTTCTCGGAGTGCTTTGCGGTGGGCCTTACTTCTTTTTCTCGCCTCTTGTCGGCTGTTTCTACTCCGCTTATAACACTGCTCACTTTACTAATACGGTAGGTCAGTTTCGTACGTCACCCGAGATCGTGAGCGTTGAGCAGTGATTCTTTATTCTCTTCTTCGCACTACTTGCTTGTATTACTAATTCTTGCTATTTTTCTGTTTTAGGTGCTGAGAAGCCGTTTTTACTTATCGTTAGCCGAGATTTTCTTTTATTTCTTTTTTCAAATGTACCCTTTTTGCTTTACTTGGACTTGCTTGTTGTCTCTTGGTTGTCTCTTTTTTTTTTCTTTCCCGAAAAACCCTTGATGTCCTCGTTGTCTTCTCCACACTACAACCGGAATTTTCTTTGTACCAGATATTGTAAAATCCCGTCTCGGTAGGTGGTTTATTGCTATTCCACCGCTGCCACCAAAATTTGTTGGGATCACAAGGAGTCGTAGGACTTGGTTGTTGAATGAGATTTTTACAAACTGATGAAGTTTAGTAGATATACTTTGCAACCGTTTGTACAATTATTGCACGCTATTTCTGACTTTTAGCCGTTGCTATGCTGCGGTAAACTCCCTGGATGGACTCGGAGCCACACAGTATTCAACAGCTACTCACGATCTGTCTGCCGACACTCGCGATCGATCTTTTAAAGGGATTGATCGCGAAAATTTAGCAATCTAGTGACGCAACTGTATGTGAGCCGCTGACGACGCTGCGTACGCATTCTACTTAACAACTATGCTAAACAAGCAGATTTTCTTTACAAGAAAATGCTGCTTGTTACTGTTTTAACAAACTCGGAGCGATTGAATGATGACGTGTATCTTTTGTAATTACTTAATGAAAGCCCGACCGAAATTACTCTGGATTTCACAACACGCTCAAAGCGAACGCACCTTATGTCATTTTGTGTATTATAGGCCTAAGGCCTGTTTTACAATACAGTTGTAAGCTGTAAAGGCCTATCTACTTAAGACGCAGATGCTAGTCGCAGGTCGCAGGTCTCGCGGAATTGATCAGTCACATTGGTCAAATTAGTCAATCACCGAACATGATTGGTCAATTCCGCGAAACCTGCGACCTGAGACCCGCGTCTGCGTTTTATGTAGATAAGTCTTAAGGCGTCGTCTACAATACAGTCGTAAGCAATAAGCCGTAAGAAATTGATCAATCACAGACAAATCACGGAAGAATAATCGATTGTGATTGGTCAATTTCTTACAGCTTACGGTTTACAACTGTATTGTAGACGACTAAGTCGTAAGCTGTAAATCGTAAGAAATTGACTAATCTTACACAAATTACAAAAAAATAATCGATTGTGATTAGTAAATTTCTTATGACTTACAGCTTACGTCTGTAATAAGCAAAACAGTGTCAATCCACAAAAACTGAAATATTGAGATATTTATGTAGTATGCTTCTTTAACCTAACCTATCAAAGAACGTTTTTCAATCGTGTTTTTAGAAACTTAAATGTTTTTATATATCAAAAATACACAAACATCTGAAAAGAAATATATACAAACATCTTTTCTTTTGAATCTTAAAGCGTAATTTTTTCAAACTAGCGATGTGGGATGACATTGTATTGCTTATTAGCGTCCATAAAAGGTTTGTTCTTTTTCCATAAGGATTGAGGACTCTCTGAAAAGTGTACACTAAAGCGTTCTTTTTACCGGACATGACGTCACACTAAGCTGTTCTTTTTCGAAGTGCAACAGCCCGAGGTCTGCACTAGTTCTGAACTCGCTGCCCTAGGTCTTGAGCAAGTGTAAAGTGAGTGCAAGAGTAAAATTCAAGTAAAACAACAACAAATCAAGGGTTTACTCTTACGAAAAAGAACTACTGGCAGTAATATATTGCAGCAGTAGTACAAAAGAATTACTGGCATTCTGAGTAATTGCCAGTAATATTCCCAGTGATTTCTGTAATAATTAATCATATTCTTGAGTGATTGTCAGTAATATTTAAATTACTGATTTTTTTATGCAATCGGTAGTAGTTCTTTTTCGTAAGGACTCATTTGTCAAAGCTTGAGGTTAAAGACTTGAACTTATTTAGAAGTTAAAGACTAAAGATTATTATTTACTTAAAGAAATTAAATAATAAAATTTAACGGCCAAAAAAGTAAATTAAATAATTAAAATATAAATGAATGATAAATAATTAGGAGTAAAATAAATTATTAAGAAAAAACACTCTTCTTCTAAATAATTAAGACCGAAGTCCACTGGAGTTGGTGGTTTTTTTTAAAATAAATTTGGTAGACTCATAAGAGTAGAAAATGAACATTTTGAAACATTTTAATAATAAACATTTTATATCCAGAATTCATGTAGACAACTTTGCTCAAGAAGATCACTTTATTTTTTGATCTTCTTGAGCAAGTTGTCTAAATTAAAATATAATATAAAAAAATGTGAATTCTGGATATAAAAAAAAAATGTTTGTTATAAGAATAATTTAAATAATTTGAATTAATCTTTGGATAACGGGCTTCTCGAACC
>NW_018022985.1:2358-5182 GCF_002006095.1 Pseudomyrmex gracilis | reverse complement strand
AAAAAAATATTTGATTTTTAATGCATAACACCTTGCAATTGGTTCGAGAAGCCCGTTATCCAAAGATTAATTCAAATTATTGCACACGAACCCGAGGACACCTCAACACACAAGTTTATAATTTAAATAACTATATGTACACACCTACTCTCACATTAGTTGTTAATCAATTAGTTGTAAACTTTGTATTTTCACAGTTTCTTATCATATGTCGCGTGAGACTGTTGTTACCTTCGATTTTGTGTGTCAGCGATGTGAGGGTTTGCAGACTGGTATTAGCAGGCTAACTAATAGTAAGTTAATTTTCTTTTTCTTTTTCTTGACTTACATATGTATAAAAATCTTGACTCTTAAATTACAAATTTTATCTTACTTGACAAATTATATATATTTCTTCAATTAATACCCGTTTAAAGACCTTTCGGTACATAAACATCATGAATATGTATTTACGTCATTGAATGTTTGTCTCCTCTCGTCTCGCCGTTATGCTTAGTTGGTTGCCAACTACTATGAATAGGTGTGTACATATAGGTATTTCAACCCAACAAACACGGCGATGTAACATATATAGTTTAGATTCATAACAGTAAATACCTGTTATATAGTAACTAACGTACATGTATGTTACATGTACAGCTGAATGTCAGCAACAAAAGCATTTCTCTGATATATTAAAGATATGTATCTCTGTATTTTAAGTATTATATTTCAGGTATAAAACATTAGATATAACATATATATTCCAAATGCATAGTTACGTGTAAAGCCTTTTCCAGAAATTTATTACTAATTTTGTAAGGCCAAAATAATACTTATTTTAAGCAATAAAAGCGCTGTGGTGAACAGCTCTTATGAATGATTTTATTACTCAAAATAAGTATTATTTGGCTTTACTAGTAATAAATTTCTGAAAAAGCTTGTATTCGATTACGTATTAAAGATTCGGATTGAAATTTGATCACTCAGAACAAAGAAATTTTAACTACTTTTGTTTTGTTGACTACTTCAATTTTAATTTTTAATCTTCAATGAGTTCAATTGAATATCAAAATATACATTCTTGAGTATCATAAAACTTAATATAATATCTTACACAGAGTTATAAGTCACAAGACAATATGTAAATGTTATTCATAGACATACATATATATATATATGTAAAATATGTAAAAGTTTGGAATGAAACTTGCCCAATATAAAGGATTTAATGATCATTTAATAGACTTATTTGTTTTATCATATATTCTTACTTATACATATCTCTTTTTTATCAAACATAATATACATATAAAAGATATTTATATACATTTTGGCAATGTTTATTTTTTATTTATCTTTCAAAACAAAACATAATTATCTAAAAATACTTTCAAATAGTATCTCAAAACAAACTATTGCACTCTTGTAATAATATCTAAAACTTATATAGTAACATTTATAAAATGTGAAAAAATATATGTAATAATATATTTATATATTTTTAATTGTTGGTTTTAGTTTTCTCTGGTAGGATCACTTGCGTCTGCTTCATGTCCATAGTTTTGTTCTCTTAAAAGTCGCAATTTACTCAGACAAAACCATTCACTCGCAACTTTTTGAAAATGCATTTCTTGAAAATTGTTATGCGATGACAATATTACATTTAAAAATATTTGTAGAAGCAAAGAATAATAACATTATCAATTTTAGAGTTTGATGTGAAAGAGAGAGCAGGAATACTAAAACTCGTCGATGCATTTACATTTGATTCACTGAATATCGGATTTGTGAGGTTAACAAAGCGTCTACGCTGTTGACGGGCCGATAAGTCGAAAAAATTTTTTCTTTCTGACATTTTTATGAACTTCGAGATTATATTTTCACTAATGTTACAAAAATAATATAAAATTATAGCTTACCTCAGTTTATATATATTTTACCTCAGATTTTTCATCACGTACGCGATAACTTGCTAATAACTTTTACATTAATGCAACACTCTATAAGGCGTCGTCTACAACACAGTTGTAAGCCGTAAGCCGTAAGAAATTGACCAATCACAATCAATTATTCTTCTGTAATTTATCTGTGATTGGTCAATTTCTTACGGCTTACGGCTTACGACTGTATTGTAGACGACGCTTAATGTAAAAATCTGTCTCACGCAATTTCGATTACGTTGCTTACATATATCAGTTACTAATCTGATACATATTGTTTCACAGATAATGATATGTATAAATAATAATATAATTATGTATCTTTTACATGCTAGTTTTATAAGATTTGAGATGTATTAGGCAGAAGCGAATTTACATAGCATATACATAAATAAAGTATATATCACTGATATTTAGTTGATACTTTCTAGTTATGTAACAAGAAATAGCAGTTACATGTGCGTTTGCTGGGAATTATTTTTATAACAAACAATTTATATCCAAAATTTACATTTTCTTATATTATATTGTAATGTAGACAACTTGTTCATGAAGATAAAAAAATAAAGTAATCGAAACGTTTATTTCCTACTTCTATGAGTCTACCAAATTTATTAAAGAAAAAAACCAACTCAGTGGACTACCGGCGACTTTGGTCTATCCTTATTATCTAAAGATATTAAATTATTATGCACTTAAAGGTAAAAAATTATATATATACATAAATAATTTACATATTATGAAAACATATATAATATATTTTTTAATTTTACAATATTAACATACTATTGACAGCTCACAAAAATTCGCGGGTGATACTCTATTGACCACAGTACGATTCGACACCGCTCGATTCGACACAGATTTATTCGACACCAAATTATTCGACACCGTACGATTCG
>NW_018022985.1:0-1743 GCF_002006095.1 Pseudomyrmex gracilis | reverse complement strand
GTCGAATAAATCTGTGTCCAATAATTTTGTGTCCAATAATTTGGTGTCGAATCGATCGGTGTCGAATCGTACTGTGGTCAAACGGAACACGCCCACTTTTAAGTTGTATATATTTAGATCAGATAGTCGAATTGCATATAATATCGACTAACAAATCTACAAAAAATATGTGCTTGTAACAATATGAATACAATAAACACACCTGTATAGTCAAAGACGCATTATATTTAATTTAGTAATCAAATAAATTGTTCCAATTTTTTATACTTTAAAACATGGATTATATTCACAATATAAAACTAAAAAGACATTAACATTAGTACATAGGTAATATGAAAATAAACGCACAACTTGATACGCATATGTTTTAAAAAATGTAACCGTATGCGCACAAAGCAGCTATTTGTGGTTTGTGTAGAATGGCTTTTTTGCATAATGCTGCCAATCACCATTTTATTGTTTCCTGAAAAAGCAGCATGTTTTTTATAAAAGCAAAACTGCTTATTGGTTACCGCGTTCTTTTTGCGAGCGCCTTAAGAAAGCCAAATCACTTTATTGTAATAGTCTGTTCAATGAGAGATGAGAATCTAAACGGACAAAAACTTTTCTGTTTCGCGCGTATCTCCTACCAGTAAGGTTTCCACTTTACTGTTCGTAAAGCTGTCAGCGGATAGTGCGGATAAGGGAACGATCATCGCTATCTCTTTTTTGTCCGCTTTTCTTCTACTATAGGCATGAGGCTTCTCTTCTGTCATTAAACGGACTATACTTAGTTTAAGCTCGTTCTACATTGACCACAAGAGATAAATCGCACGATTGCATTGTCGAGAGTTGCAAGAATCGTTTGATTTGAGCATCTACATTAGTCGAAAGTTACTGCCAGTTAGCAAAGAATAGAAAATGCCAAAAAAATGGGGAACTCGATGCTTAGTGGTTGTTGCAAGATCGCAGAGACGCAAATTTTGCGATTTCTGCTTGCAACGACCGTACAGGTATTTTTTCATATACGCAGCGCGCTGCGGCAGCAAACGTCACGTGACCCAAATTTTTTAAAACTGCTTTTGCTACTTTATCTTATTCGATGCCATTTTCTGCGTTAAGTTGATGGAATTTTATAGTATTATTGCACATAAAATTCCATTATCATAACGCACAAAATGGCATTAAATGAGGTATAATAGCAGGAGCAGTTCTAAACAATTTGAGTCACGTGACGTCCGCTGCCGCAGCGTGCTGCGTATATGAAATAGTACCTTACGACGATCGTAATATTGCTTGCGATCTTGCGATTGGCTGCTTGTAATTAATGTAGAACGGGCTTTAAGTGTTAATAGTTAGACTGCTTTTACATAGAACGTAGCTTGCGTCAGCCAAGTAAATTGTCACAACTACCATACGCAAATACAACGAGACAATTTGATTGGCTGACGCACGGTACGCCTGTGACCGGACGGTTAAGCCGTTTAACTGACTTTTACGGTCGCCACCTGCTTTTACCACTAAGCAGGAAGGATACAGCCTTTTTGGTCTGTTTCAGGAACGGACTCACCAGATAGACGAACATCCGAATTTGCCGCCTTTGCCTTTGGATCCCCTTAGGCCCGTGTCACACTACGTATTGCGGACGTAGATTGGATTGGGATTGCGGATCATTGGATTCGGATTCGTTGTTCACACTACGGATTCAATTGTCTGCTGCAGAGTCTTCCAATTGATCACGTGACTGCATATTTTAACTAGAGT
>NW_018022984.1:0-16109 GCF_002006095.1 Pseudomyrmex gracilis | reverse complement strand
TGGTAGTATATATATATATATATATATATATATATATATAAGTTTATATATAATTTCTTTATATATTTTTCATTCTGTTTAACTATTTAGTTAGGTTACTTACCGGAATCAACGGGAGGAGGAGGAGGAAGAGAAAGCCCTGCTTCATCTCTACGGGGTCTTCCTAAAATGTAAAAATCACTAGTTAATATATATATTTTTATTCTAAAAGTTAGTAATTCTTGTTTTATTGCTTGTAAACTTACGCAGCGGAGGTTCGTTTGCTGCTTTTGACCTCTCTTGTCGGCGACGTTGGGCCGTAGGAGCACGGCGTTGCATTGGCAACACCCTGGCTACCGCCCGAGGTTCCACACGGGGCGATACGCTCGCAACTTGCTGCTGCTGACAAGAAGCAAAACGGGATGACGTCGGTGCAGCTTCTTCTTCGTTTGCCGTTACTTCGTTACGATTGTTCACTAAAGTAAATGAAACATGCAGTATATCAAAAAAGTTTTACAAATGTAAAAATAATATTCTAACAAATATAAAACTTTTACTCACCCATATTATCACGCATCATTCGTGCGATTCGTCCTCGCACATCTTTTTCTTCGTGTTGGAGCGCCGTGCGAAATTCCACTACTTTGCACGCGATGCAATAATCGGAGATCTTCATTAAAATATCCCAGCGCGTGCAATGTTGCGAAGTACGTATTCGATATTTGATGCGCGATTTGATAGAACAAATCTATGTTGTCTGCGTTTTCCCGTATACGCAGCAACACACTCCGAATATGCATTGACATAAATATGTCAAATGCGCATTGCATTACATGCATAGCAATGTCTTCTATTGTTTTTGCCAACATTTTTAATAAAATATATTACCAAACTGCAAAATAGTCCTTTTTGAACACGCTTTTGAACTCCGACACTCACTAAAAACTCACTGCTTGCTATTTACTGAAGAACTGGCTGATTCTTGATCTGAACTCAGACTGCATTTTGAACTCGTTGCAACAAATCTTTTATACGCTGTTTCACCCCCAAAAATTACAAAATAAGAGTTGGTCTAGGATGTCACAAACTGACAAATTGTTTGTTACTCGGAAATGTTATAAAGTTTTATCGTTTTTGCCAGCGGTAAGAAAAAATCTGTTTTTGCTTTTCTATAAAGTTGACATTGATTTCTCGTGGATGAAAAAATGATCCTGAGATGTCGCGTATTGGCATTGACCGTCTGTTACTCAGTCATAATTTTTACCATTTTTTTAACCGAGTGAAACACATCTTTTAACTTCGTTTCCATAAAACGGAGATTTACAGTCCTGAGCTGCAATAAATAACCGAAGGACTTGCGATATACTGACCTTTGATTTCTGACTTTGAAATTGCACTATGAGAAACTTTCTCGCAAAATTTTTCGAGGTAGACACGCACGTGGAAACACGTTGCAACAGGATGCGTGATATAAGAACACCTTATTTCAAAGAATTTTCATTTATTTTCTATGCGCGCGAATAATGACGCAACAATTTTGTTTTCATTTTTGTTTTTTAATAAAGTTCGTGCGAATAGGACGGGTTTTGTGCAGGGAAAATAAAACGCAATATATATATTTTATAGAAAGACACCATATTTTCATTTTTATTCACAAAAAAAGTGAAATATATTTTTTGTATACAATCAAACTGAGAGAAGACATTACTTTTAATACTTTGCTAAAATAATTTGAACATTATCCATATAAAGTGTACACATTTCTAGAAATACCAGGGTAAAGTACGTATCTAGAAACGGTAANTTTTTAATTTGCGTCTGTACAGCACGCTCGATATTGCTGTAATTACCTTTAATTGTTAANTTGATAATGTCTGCGTTTATATAAGCTTTTGGGAGTAACAATTCTGTTTCTTGTATTCAATACTTGGAACATTCGCTAACGCTGGATGCTAATGTATCCAAGTGTTCCATATACGCGTTAACACATTGCGCTATATTTTGCAAACCGAGAAACATTGATTTTTGCATAACAACAGAAGCAGAAAATATCCTGCGTTTCTTCACTCTAGAACAATCCAAATCTTCTTCTCTCATTGTCTCGCTGTTAGATGTTTCCTCTTTTCCGGACTCTTTGTGAGAAATTAATACAGCCTTCGCTCCATATGCTGTAGTAAATGCAATTGTGATATTATTATTTATTACAATCGGCTCTGTCTTGTAGTTTCCTCCGTCCAAGTACAGACTTATTAACGGCATTGTATCTTGCAATTTTTTCCACGCGTTAGCATCGAGCCATATGATATTTGTTCNATTTCCGCATAATTTAATAGCAGGATAAAAAAATCCGTTCCTTACATCAGGGAGCAATCCTACTTGAATTCTCTTTGTATGAGAATTATTTAATCCATACACGGTGGAAAGCAGCATCTCATGCCTCTTATTTTGCTTCTTGATGATTCCCATGCACGATTTTAAACTGGATTCAACTTGCTCTTTTTCACTATTCACCGCCATTTCTTTGCACTTTTTACTTTACACACTTTTAAACTAATATTTATCGCGTAAAAAGATATTTCAAGCGCCAGCCGCAACTGTTTGCAACAGAATAATGATCAAAATGTATTTACATCGCTCTACTTATAGCAATTTTACTCTCTTGTGCGCATGAGCATCAACTTATTTTACCATCACCACCACTTTTGTTTAAACAGTAAATAATCATTATTTTCAAAAGTTACAAATTATTTCTATATATCATCCGCGTACGACACATAGTTTTTATTTTGCATTTACCTCGTGTCGTAGCTACCCACACATGAGTGCATATGCGTATGAAAAACAATAAACAATTCTTTAAATGGGCATTTTTATAAACATTTTATTCTACATTGAATATCCATCAAAAACTCTCGTAGAATTTTCTCGAAGTTTCTCGCGCAAACAAGTACGCGCATGTTTAACGGTCCCGAGTCATAAACCGTTTTTTGTCTTTAAAAAACTTATGTTCTCATCGGCAAGCACGTGTCAACCCGCACGTACAAGTTCTCGCAAATGAAAATCGTTCAGAAAAAATCCGGACACATAAATTCATTTCTTATATTACATCCCTGACTTTCTAGTCACAGTCTTGCGACTCCTGCTTCTATTTCGATTTCGCCTAGACGCCCTCAACTATGCTTCACGCTCATTAGGAGCCATAAGTGCCCAGACGCTCATTGGTCCTTCCTTGGGGGCCCTATCATCCCTATCAACTACCCCTGAACTTCGCTCATTGGGAGCCATAAGTGCCCAGACGCTGAGTGATTCTTCTCGGGACCGATGCCACCTCCGCCTTTACACTTCCTCACTCAACCGACGCCAACTTGCTCTCATACACGTTTGAACGCACGAGGCAACAACATCGGAGCGCCGCCATTGCCAGTATCAGCCACGCTTCAAAACGGATTTTTCAATAAATATATACTCTTTTAATAAAGAATTCTTACTCGAGAACATTCTCGAACTTTTCTCCCACACAAATTCTTCAACAAAAAAAATTTAAAATACACATTTTTAGAAAATTATAAAAATTTATAAAAAATGTATAAAAAATTTATGTGGAATAAATCATGTCACTTTTCTATCTCCTCCAGTGGGCGTGGCCAATCACCCTCAAGGGAGGGGGAAACCACCCTGGTGGGGCAATGGCACCAGAAGTGGTGGGGGGGGCCAGGTGGAGGGGGTTTGTTGTGACGCGCCATAAGTGCCCACATTCTACTTATATATATATATATATAGAATCATTTGTTTGTTCCGTCTCTTGCTGTTAGGAGATTGCATGAAATAATTTTTCTTTAAAATTGAAAAGCATACACGCTTACAGAATTTCCACTACTGCTTCTCACGCGTTCACATGAATTAATTACTCAATAACTACAATTGAGTAATTTAGTTCAGTCTGGCCTAGTGATTCTGCAAAAAGCCAAATTACAGAATCTTCTTCCAGGGAAGGTCTCGCGCTCCAAGTATATCGTAGTAGAGAGGATACTCACACAAACGAGCAGCCACTCGCCGAAGCGCCGAGCGAACACGTTAGGACAGCGGTTACTTGCTTGTGTATGTATCCCCTTCACTACAGTGCACTCGGGGCTGCGGGACCTTTCTGGCATCTTCATTTCCTACCACAACAAAATATACATATATAGTGACATATCACTGCGCAAAAATCTGTGTGTGTGTGTGTGTGTGTGTGTGTGTTATTCGCCACCCGCTTATTTGGTCCGCCCTAAGCTTTATTCATATCTTAGGACTCAGGAGATTGCTTAAAGTAAGCCATTCTTTACAACAGAAAATCATACACGCCTACAGAGTCTATACACATATACAGGGTGTCCGTAAAATTTTGACCCAGCAAAAGTATGGAGATAGAATGAGTAAAGTTAAATAGAAAAGTTAGTTGCTAGTTTGCAAAATTTGTAATAGTTATTGAGATATGAATTAAGAAATGTAAACCAATGAGCGCGTGGAAAGCGATGGTCCTGATTCTGTAGATGTGTATGAATGTCAGTAAAAGATTAACTCTCTATGGGCCCATGTAACTTTCAAGTCACAAGCTAATATATCTACATTTTACCAAATAGTTTTAGTTTTTTTCACAAGATGATGTATACGTCTAAATTATATAATGCCTCTGAAATAATCAATAACAATATTGATGACGGTTGGCAGCACCATCAACCTGAAATGTCAAAGTAAATACCTTGCAAGTTGTCAAGATAGAAAATTCGGCCCATAGAGGGTTAATGGCATACATCTGGCATACATCTGTATTTGGCGGTTCGTAGCAAAGCGAGCAGCGCTCGAGGGGAGGTGAGAAGCNTCTGCTCTCCGCGATCAGCTGATCGACGCAATGTAACGAACAATTCTCCGTGTAGTGCAACAATTGCGCGAGAGTGGTTGTCTCGTACACAATCATGAACCAGTTGGTGCATCACTCTTCAAGAAGAGTCGATCAGCTGATCGCGGAGGCTTCTCACCTCTCTTCGAGCGCTACTCGCTTTGCTACAAACCGCTGAATACAGATGTACTATGTCATTAATCTTATACTGACAATCATACACGCCTACAGAGGTAGGACCATTGCTTTTCACGCGCTCATTGGTTCACATTTATTAATTCATATCTCAATAACTATTCTGAATTTCGCAAAATGGCAAATAACTTTTTGATTCAGTTTCACATACTCCATCTCCATACTTTGGCTGGGTCAAAATTTTACGGACACCTTGTATATATATAAGGTGTCCCATAATTGCCGTCTCACCGCTTGTAGATAGGTAGAAAAAGTTATTCTAAGACAAAAAGTCCTATACCACTTTGGAAGATTCGCAATAATAAGCAAAGTATTAATTAATAAAGATCCGCTATTCAGCGTGTGCATCCAGCGTAAGGACGGCGTAAGGACAGTCCAGTCTTTCACGCGGATAGCGCGCTGCCCGAACGCAGCCTATGCTGTTCATGTATACACATGTTATTGTATTAGTTTCTCCCATTCCGTCGCGCGTCTGCGCAAAAAACTGGGTTGTCCTTACGCTGTTTTTACGCTGGATGCATGCTGATTAACGGATCTTTATTTTCCAAAGTGGTATAGGACTTTTCGTCTTAGAATAATCTCTTATACCTACCTACGAGCGGTGAGACGGCAATTAGCAAACACCTATATATCTAACGTATATATGTATATTTACAAAAATATTATTTTAATTTTATATTTATTAATTTGTGAATATTAATGAAAGAAATGTGATATGTGTATTAAACAATTTATAAGGAGATAATATATGATGTTTTCCATCAAATTTAAAAATAATTGAAGATATAGTTCCGAATGACTTCTGCTCCCAATCGGTCTGAAATTTTGCACAAAAATAGTGTTTGATGTAACAAATAAAGCGCGCGTAGACCTTCCTTCGGAAAAAAAACAAATGTTTTATAACATAATAACTATATCGACTAAAATCACTTTTGAATGTGTTACAGAATGATTCCTTTTCTCTATCGATCTGAAATTTTGCACAAAAGTAATGTTTGATGTGATGAATAAAATGTGCGTAGTTCCGTTTTCAAGAAATACAAAAAAAGATTTTTTATGATAAAACTTAAATCGACTAACATCACTTTTATATAATACACATATGTAATATATAATTTATGAAAGATGTATGTAGGAAATATTTTTATAATTACAGGAAACCTAAGTTAACCTATCTTAATCTAATCTTTTTTTTATTTAACCCAGGGGACATGCATTACGCACACCCCACCCCACCGCGGTGGGATGGAGTAGTGTGGGACTCTCCTCGCCAAAGAGCACCCTGGCGGGGTATACCCACTAAAATCCGTGGTACGGCCGTCTGCTGCCTATTTCGGTGCATTCCGGTACTACTTTTTGAGCATGACCACGGAGTGCACCGATAGGCTTGGGGACAGGCATGCCTTCCCTCTACGAATAGAGGAGCTAGCTTCTTCGCGGCCGGGGAAGGTAACCGTAACCCCTCCTTCGTCGTCTGCGGGCCGAGTGCAATAAAGGAATTAGACCCCTCTCGGCCCCAAGTCAAACGCCGAAGCAGACTTGCCCCCTGACATAATAATATTGACCTCCTTTAAACACGAGGGAGGCCCAAGCCCCAACTAGGGCTTAGAATAACGGGGACCGGGCTTCCAACTAGTACAGCCTGGACTCTAAAAAAGAGACCAGGCGTAACCTTCTTTACATCTGATGCCAGATATACGGAGGAGCGGCCCCCCCCCCGGGTCCTTGTGGGAACCCATCAAAACCGGAGAGGGCCGCATCCTTCTTACCCTTCTCATTGGGGGTTTAATAAGGGCATGGCAGCCCCCCGACCGATGACCAAGACCCGGGCCACACCCATTTGATGGGAGGACTCCCGGCCCGCCTCCTCGCAAAGAGGACACCCCTCCTTCTCATTACAGCTGGCCGCTCTGTGCTCCGGCCGACGACAGCGATAACACAGATTGCTGCGGTTGACTTGACTGGAGCACAGAGCCCTGCAGTGCCCAGGTTGAAAACACCTGTAGCACTGTAGGAGGCGGGGGCGGAGTGCTCGCACCCTTGCCACCACCCAGCCCACCGGAAGCTTCCCTGCTTTAACCGCCTTGGCCGCCGCCTCAACTGGGCAGCGAACCAAGGCGGCTCCACCCGCGGACGAGGAGCGACGCAGGAATACTACCTTAACGCCACTCCCGCCGCCAAACTCTAACACAAAGTCCTTTCGGAAATCTTCCTTAAAGGTGACCTTGTCCAACCCCAAAATCATAATCTCCACGTTTCGGGATGGACAAGCCACTTTCACTCCTTCAGGGAGGGCCTTCTTGAGCCTGAAAGTGAGGAGGTCCGCTCTAGATTTGCGGTCCTCTCTCCCCCACCTCCAACAACAGGTGCCCCTTCAAGGTTCGGCGGACCGTAGAAACACCCGCCGACCCTGGGTCCACCTTACTCCTTGCGTCTAAAAAAACTTGGGCATACGACATGCCCATCTCCTCGAGACGCAAGGTGACCGCCTCAGTCCTCGGGAAGACCGCACGTGGAAGTCGCAGACGAGACGAGGAGGAGCAAAGGAAAGAAAAACTCCCCTTTGCTCGCCCCAGCGGCCGTTCCTTTCCCTTTCTTGGCTGCCACCAACTCTTTTTTTTCTTTTTCTTTTTCTTCTTTTTCTTCTCTTCCTCTTCTTTCCTCTGTCTGCACCTCAGTAAAAACAGACGAAGGAATCGGAATCACCCTTGAAGAGGCCTGCCTCGGGCGACCTCGCCCCAAGAGTCTTTCGAGCTCACCCGAGACAATGCTCCGCACTACTCGCTCTATCTCCTCCAGCCAGGAAGAGGGAATTTGACTCTCTCCCCTAACCGGAGTGGAGCACGCAGCTCCCTCTGATCTTACCACGGAGACGTCGGCGATAGCACGCATCGACGTCCCCATGCTCGTGTGAAGCGCATGAAGCGACCGGGAGGCCTCGTTATAAACCTCTTCGATCGCCGCACGCGCCTCGTCCACGTCCTTCTAGACTGCTTTCAGGTCAGCGAGGCTACGAGAGTGATACTTCTTAATATCCTCGCTGACCTGAACAATCGCCTCTATAATATTATGTTCGTAGACAGTTTGCCCACGACCAATCTCCTCTATGTTGCTGGCCACATTGGCGACATCTTTTCCAATATCGCCTCTCGAAGGCTATACCGGGCCTGGAGCTCTACCAGACCTGCGGTGATCCTGGAGTAGAACTCCATCGGTTTGCCTGCCTTCTCCTCCCTGAACATTTTTGAGCGACGGCAAAGCCGTACCCAAAGTTCTTCCAGGTCCGCAAGATGGCCAAAGAGGTCGCCGACACTCAGCTTTGTAAAAGAGCCGTCGGCTTTCCCCTGACCCTCCTGAAGCCGACTCAAGGCTCTTATCGGCTTTCCTTTTTTTTCTTTTTTTCTCTGCTACGGCGGTAGCAGCTTCTCGAGAGGGGCCCGCCGTCAACCCCTCCTTCTGCCCTTTGCTGGATAACGACGTGGCGGGAGCAGGGACAGTACTCCCATCGTACCGCCCCTTGAGTATCCGAATACTCTGGAGCAGTAAGTTTTTCTTTGTCAAGTCCTTTTTCATATTGCTATGCTTATTTGGTTTTACATCGGTGTTTTCCTTCACCTAGATCGGTTGGTAAACAAGACTTAACGAGCCCGATCTGCCCGGGGGTTGGAGTGCTTTTAAGGCGGCACTCACTCGCCTTTGACGTGGATACTTCATCAGGTTTAATGAGGCACTTTATAGGCCGCTTCCTTCCCACAAGAGCGACCACCCCACCCTCAGTATCTACCGCTGATTGTCCGGGACTGCTTATTCTCTCCAAAGGGGTTATTCGCAGCTAACCTTAATACTTAAGGCCGTTCCCCTATCCACAACCCGGGGACGTGCTCGGTGGTCAGCTCTGCCTTTGGAGGGCCGGGGCTGTCCTCCCGACCTCCAAAACCGAGATCTTAATCTACGTATTTTTTTTTATCCTGAGGAAATGCATTACACACACCCTACTCTACCGAGGTGGGATGGGATAATGAGAGATTCCCCAGCCAGAGATCACCCTGACAGGGTATACCCACTAAAACTCCAGAAACGTCCATCTGCTGCCCATTGAGTTACACCCCGATATTCGCGTTCTCGCATGACCGCAGGGTGCACCGGTAGGCTGGGAGCCTGACAAAGCCCCCTTCCTTGGTATTAGTAGCACGCTCCTCCGTGATGGAGGAAGGGGGACGTAGCCCCACCTCTGTCACCTGTGGGCCGAGTGCAATAAGGAGTCAAACTAAACCCCTTTCGGTCCCAGGTCAAACGCCCCAAAGCGGACCTGTCCCACTGTATAATGACCTTCCTCAATCGAGGGAGGCCCTTCCCCCACGCTGCGCCCAGTCACCGCCGAGTCAAGCCCCGACTAAGGCTTGGAACAACGGGGACTGTGCTTGGTCTTCTTGGGCTTTGAGTGCCCCAAGAGAACATCCAGGGCCATTCCCGGCGGAATTTTTTAAGATTGGAATCCCAGGGGCATTTTCTTGGGCGCCGGCGGTACCAACGCCGCCGGAGCCGGGGTCGGCTCCTTGGAACCAGAGGGACTAGGTCCGCTGGAACCAGAGAAAGCCGAAGCCCCACCCGTCACCAATGGGGTGAATGTAGAGAGGATGGAGAAGCCGACACCCCTAAAGGTTCGGCCTCCATCTTTTCCTCGGCCGCACCGGGAGCTGCCCCTTCGGAAGGGAACTTTTCGGCTGACCGCCGCCTCTCCTGCCAGGCGAAGCTTGGCGCCAACTGTGCCGGCCCCGCGAACGTCGTCGCCAATCCGCCGACGCGGGCAGGTGGGGTTTGGCACGAAGGCTCCTCCAATACGTGGCGGGCCTTACGACCCAGGTACGCGCAGAGCGGGCACCGCGGCTCGGGAGCCGTGCACTGCCGCAGGACATGGCCCGGCAGACCGCATCGGAAGCAGACTTCCGAGCGGTCCTTTTTGAATGCGGGGCAAAACTTCCCTACATGTCCCGCGCGCAAGCACCGATAGCACCGGAGTGGGCGGGCTTTAAGCGCCTCAACGCGCGCCATCACCCACCCCAGTTTGACCTTCCCGGCCAGCCGCTTGGCCGCTGATATTGGGCACTGGACCCAGGCCGTCTTGAGTCCGGAGGAAAAGGTTTTAAATTCGCTCAGGCGAATTCTCCCCTCCAGACAGCCGCCCTCTAAGGCGAGCACCGCCACCATTTTCTCGCGGGAAACCGTACCGTCGATCTCTTGCACCCAAATATTCCCGAGACGCGAGGGGCGGCGGATCTTACCGCCGGTCCCCGCGAGGACCTCTTTCATCTTGGCAGCCAATGCATCAGTCTTGGTTGCCATATCTGGACCAGGGACCTGGATCATCAAGTCTCCGTCATTGTTCGACGCGGGCGTATCTCTCGAATCCCGAAGGGCTCAAAGGGTATCGCTAGTCGACACCGTCTTGCAGTCTTGTTGAGGTCGATTGAAGCGGACGAGTCTCGTGCCACCACGATTGCGGCCGTCGTGGGGGAACGGAGCCTGACCCCCCGCTTCTTCTTTGTTGTCTTCTGGAGTGATCCCCCCAAAGGGGGAGCCTCAGAAGTAGTTTGGACCGCAGGGAAAGCCGAGGCCCCTGACAAACCCACAGCCTTCTTTTTGGCCTTACGGCCCACTACCGTCGACCACCGCTCCAGATGGGGTCGACGGGCCCGGGTCTGCAGCCTTATGCGCCCTGGATGACGGAGCGGTCGGGGGGCAAACACTGGCCGCGGCCGCTGGGCCCACCCGCCGCCTGGAGACCGACCGCAAGCGCGCACCTGCCCCTTTGTGAGTGCGCGAGACTCCTACAGCCGTCCGTCCACCGCTGGAGCGAGGGGAACAAGGGCGGCAAGTTTAGCGTCGATAAAGGCGCCGATCTTCTCAAGGATGTCGTCAGACACCCCCACCGGCGGGAGGGGGAAGAGGCGGTGGCATATTGATTTTTGCCTGTAAGGCAGCCACTTTCTCTCTGAGAAGCCTGACTTCCAGTCAGAGCTCCTCAGTTTCCTTATAAACCTGAGGGAGGACAGGTGCTGTCCTCACCGCCAGGTTATCTTTGAGACGGACGTATAGTGTATCCGCCACCATACGCCCGTCCCGGCCCGCCGATCTAAAGGCCTTTACGTCCGTGCCCTTTAGACGCTTAGCGCGGCCCGCCACCTCGTCGCAGACCCCAACGGCTTTGTAAATTAAGTTAATGAGATCTACCGTAGATATCTTAATCTAATCCTTTTTTTTCTTTTTTTTTTACGTAGGGGAAATCCATTACGGATACCTTGACCCTTGGGGGATGAGGGGCAGGGTTATGTGGGACTCCCTCCTCTCCACCCTAGCGGGTGAGAAAGGGAGGGTATACCCACTAAAACCTCCACGAGGTGTCTTCTTTGCCCTTGGCGGGGAGGAGCCCGGGAATTCCTTGCTCAGGATGCACGCGAACTCCTCCCTCGGGCTTGACTACTCGGACGGGAGAGGCTAGCGCCCCTTTCTCTCCGGTGGTGATGTACTGGTTGGCAGCGCAGTTGGACACCCACCACCCCGCCGCCCCTTCTTGTGGGGCCGTGTGCAGTACAGGCCAGGACCCCCATCCTGACCCGTCACAGCCCCCGCGGTGGCCTGGTCCCCCTAAGGCCCTGGGGCCTTAAGGCACAAGCAGCCGAGTGGATGGTACCACCCGGGAAGGCCACCGCCTCCGTTCTTCTTGCTCCAGAAATGTCCCCCGGAGCAGCGGGTTGACGGTGAGAGCCGGCTCCCACAACAGCGCCCGCCACCCCGACTTCCTCCATCTCCCCCACGGGGGAAGAGGGGAGGGAGCTACTGTTATTGGGACCCCTGATCCCGAGGACGCGCGCGGGGAGCGGGTGCTACCCGGCAACCCGCCCGCACGCGCCCCCGAGGTCCCCGCTGAGGAATGGGTGCCCTCTCCCGCTCCCGTTTGTCTTTCTCCTTTTGCTCCATCACGATGGAGCAGAAGAAGATCACTGCCTTTTGCCGGTCTTTGTCCCCGAAGGCCAATGCTCACATTAGGCCCTCCAAGGACAAGTCCGGTCCAATCGCGTCGACCAGCGCTCGGCGGTCTTCTGCCCACCGTGGGCACTCCTCCACGGTGTGCTCTACCGAGTCGCTGGCCGCGCCACACTGGTGGCACTGTGTCGTCGGCTCCTTTCCGATGCGACTCAGGTACTCCCCGAAGCATCCATGCCCGGTATCATAATCTAATCCTTTTTTTTTAATTCAGGGGAAATGCATTACGCACACCCCACCCCGCCGAGGCGAGATGGGGTAGTGTGAGACTCCCCCAAGGCAAAGAGCCTTGGACGGGTATACCCACTAAAACCCCTGGGACGGCCGACTGCTGCCCATTTAGGTGCACCCCGGAATGTCCTTACGGTTACGCGCAGGATGCACCGGTAGGCTGAGGGCCCAGCTGGGCCCCCCTCCTTGGTATGAGGAGTAAGCTCCTCTTTGACGGGGAGTAGGAGTGTCGTAACCCCACCCCCATTGTCTGCGGGCCAAGTTCAATGAGAGGGAAAGTTGTCCCTCTCTCGGCCCCAGGTCAGACGCCGAGGCAGACCTTGTCACCCGACACCCCAGGAAAGACCGACGAGGACAAGATGGTGCAGAGCCAAGAAGTAGAACCGGACTCGCCGGAGTTTTTATCCCCGGAATCGGAGTCCGAGGAGGACGAGAAGGCTGAAAGGGAAAAGAGCGTCGTATAAGAAACAAAAGTCGCGAAATAAAGACAATTGGATCAACGTGGTTGTTATGGTTATTTAAGGTTTTGCTTGCGCAAGTAGTTTGTAAAAAACCCTACTTATGTGAAAAAAGGAAAAGTTTTAGTTTTTGTGTGTAAATTGAGGTGTCTTCAGGCTCGTGATGAATTTCAAAATGGAATGTAAAAACAGGACCTTACGAACCGGTTGCAGGGTGTTGTGCAAAATAATTCAATTTGATTAGTGTCCAGACGTTTCGACTTTATTGATTTGAGTCATCTTTAGTGGACATTCTAATATAATTTACAAACCAAAAACATTTATATGAAATTATGTTGATAATACAATTGTTTACATAAATAAATAGTCGGACAAATATTTTTATGTTATAATATAAGACAAAAATTTTACATATTATTCAACTGCATTGTTAGAATATACAATTGATAGTATAAATACCTTAATTTTTTTTTTCACATTTTCACTCACATATGACGATCATCCTGCGAAAAAAGAGTGTTAAAAATTGTATGTCATTGCAAGGATCTCGTCGATACTGAGAGAAGACATGAAGTCGAGGTTTGATAACGTTACAAAAACAATAGTAATTCTATCTACTAACTATACAGCACTTTGATACTAAATTTTATTGAGAATAGGAAGATAAATATTATCCAAACTCTCCGTGTCCTGCATTATATTAATGCTGGTTTTTTGTAATTTTATATGCAGCATCTCAGAGGTTGTTCTTTTAAAAAAATTAGATTCAGTATCTAAAATGGATACTGAGTTCCAATCAAATGAATGTCCTGTTTTCTGACAATGTTCGGCTATTACAGAAGTTTGTTGTGCAGATCTTACATAATATTCATGTTCTTTTATTCTAGTCTGTAGTTGTCTTTTAGTCTGTCCTGTGTAGTTAGCATTACAAGAACAACACTTAATATTGTAAACAACGTTTTTCTTTTTTATGTATGGGATTTTATCTTTTTGTGGTTTGATAAATTTATTCAGTTGATCTGAGCTTCTGTGTAAGATAATCTAATTTGAGACTGATTGATTTTTTTATTATTAAGGAAATTTGTTATATTTTTTATTAGAAGGTATAAATGGAAGTAAGAAATAAAATAAAGAGTTATCTTCACTGTGTCATTAATTACAGGACTTTCATTGTTTTTAAGTTTGGTGGTAAAAAGATATTTTAGTCTTCTATTTATTGTCTGGAATATGAAGTGTAACGGGTAGTCATTGTTTGTTAAAATGTTAATACAAAACTGAAGGTTTTTTTGGTGATAAATTGGATCCGATAAGAGAATGGCTCTGTCAACTAATGTGTAGACAGTGCCTATCTTGTGGCAAATAGGATTTTGTGACTGAAAATTTAGGTATCTACCGGAGAACGTTGGTTTGTGATACCAATCACAACTGACAACGTTATTGTTTAAGATAAGACGTAGATCCAAAAAGCCAAGACCTTCTTCTGTTTGTAATTCATATGTGAATTGCAATCTTTGATGTATAGAATTAAAAATTTTTAGAGTGTCATCAACTTTATCTTTGGGTAAGAAAATTATGATATCATTTACGTATCTGTAATAAATTGTGGTACTTGAATAGAAATGGAATTTAAAGCCTGCAGTTCAATGTCTTGCATAGTGATATCGGCTATAATGGGTGATAATGGTGAACCCATTGGAGTACCAAATGTTTGTTTGTAAATTTTCTTATTAAAAGTAAAATAAGTAGATGACATCACAACCTTTAATGCTAACAAAAATTCTTCCTTACTAATTTTTGTATGCAATTTAATATGTTTCCATCTTTTAACCACGCTCATCATTGCTAACTCTACTGGAACATTTGTAAATAATGACGTAACATCAAAAGAACACAAGATATAGTTTTCTTCAAGTCTGAGACCGTTTAAAGTATTATGCAAGTGGAAACTATCTTTAATAAAAAACGGAAAGTTTGGAACACCCCTGTATAAAATTTTATGTAAATAAACCGCAAATCTATGTAAAGGGCTATCAAATGTAGAAACAATAATTCTGTAAGGGCAATTTATTTTGTGAATTTTTGGCACTCTATATGCCCTTGGAAGCAGAGAATCATTGGATTTTAGATAATCTTTGGTATTTTTATCAATATAATTTTTTGAAAGCCATCTAGTAAGGATATCACGCAAATCATTTTCTATGGAATGTGTTGGATCTCTTTTGATAAGTGTATATGTATTAGTGTCGTTAAGCATGTCGGGTATAGTTCTGAGATAATCATCTTTTAAGACTGCTACCGTCGAGTTGCCTTTATCCGCTCTTGTGAAAATAATGTCAGAGTTAGCTTTGATAAAATTAGACACGGTTTTCGACTTAGATAATAGTTCGCATTCAATATGTGAAAGTAGAGTAGTATCCTTAATATAATTATTTAAAAATGAAGCAATGTATTTACGAATTTGTGATTTGGATATGGGATCAAATTTTCTAATATTGTTTTCTACATCTTTGATAACCTCCAGTGTTACTTTGTTTTTATTATGTTTAGAATGCAGAGAGAATCTATCGCCAAACTGTAATAAATCAGGTACTTGTTGGGGTAAAGTTTTGTTGGTAAGGTTTATGAACCATTTTTTATTTCCATCATCTCGTGCACTTTGTTCATTAGGTTTGACTTGGACTTTAATTGTATCATTTGTGTTAAAATTTTGTAAACTAAACTTGTGATTTTCATGAAAACTATTTTTTTTGTTTGAAATGGTGTTTTTCTTCGGTTTCACGTAGTAAGTGATTGGTTTAATTTGTTTAAACTTATTGTTTTTTAATTGTAAAAGTTTTTTGATAAGTTTTTGTTTTGTTTGAAAAAAATGTTTGTGCAATTTTTTTTCTTGAGTAATAAAAAAAAGTGCATAAGATATTAGCAGGGGTTAATCTGTATAAATCTCTCGTAGTTTCATTTAAAAAATGTAATTTCTGTTCTATGTTCCTGTACGCTTCATTGAGTTCTAATTTTAAAATTTTTGGATCTACGTCTTATCTTAAACAATAACGTTGTCAGTTGTGATTGGTATCACAAACCAACGTTCTCCGGTAGATACCTAAATTTTCAGTCACAAAATCCTATTTGCCACAAGATAGGCACTGTCTACACATTAGTTGACAGAGCCATTCTCTTATCGGATCCAATTTATCACCAAAAAAACCTTCAGTTTTGTATTAACATTTTAACAAACAATGACTACCCGTTACACTTCATATTCCAGACAATAAATAGAAGACTAAAATATCTTTTTACCACCAAACTTAAAAACAATGAAAGTCCTG
>NW_018022983.1:20664-22170 GCF_002006095.1 Pseudomyrmex gracilis | reverse complement strand
GGACAGCCGTGATTAATTATCATCCGACCCACCCCCTCTCCGTTTTAAATAGAGCTAGTCGGCCCATTGTGTCGAGCGACGCACATTTTGACGCGGGCACGCGTCTGGCGCCCAAAACTAGATCCAAGAATTCGTCGGCTCGGTACAGTGGTTGCTCGGTTTGACACCCTTTTTCTTTCCTGCCTGTCGAGACGTTTCCTATCTCGCGGACTTCCGTCCGTGTCCCGGTCTCGTATCTTTTCGTTTCGGGCGGGACGACGCGGGAATTTTCGTTACCACCAAGAAAAACGTCACAATATATATATATTCTTTCTCTCTCTCTCTCTAGCCTCCGAGCAATAATCCTCCGCTTCTTTGTAAAATTTGCGATATAACATCCATTCACACGACAACACGCCTAAAAATTGCAACAGTAAACACCCTTAAATGAATAAATTAATATTGTACGTATTATAATTTCCTTTTAATTAAGACGACCTCTCATCATCCACATCCTCAATTGATCGCACGGTCTCGTCCTTAGTTCGTAGAGTTAAATTTCTAGACTTAAAAAAAGACCGACGAGCGGGGCCTCATAAGATAGAGTAAAATCGGCATACGCCGTTGACCTATCCATAAGAGCACACAAACTTGCTCGACTCTGCTGCAGCGGGATTGCCAACCTGCTGTGCGGAGATAGAAAGAAACGACAGCTCTCTGTTACTCCACCATAGCCCGACCGTAACCGTGGGCCAGGACGTAACAGTAGACTTCGCATAAATTTGCTTTAAATTGGCACGTACAGTTCAGGTGCGACGATTTGTGTTTTATATCAATTATTATTAAAGAGGTCTTCGCGTATTGTTACAAGCGGCGGAATGGTTTGTTGTAGTGACATCGAGATTATTGAGCTGGATTAAAGTTAATAGAGAATCTTACTATAAGTCCGGAATACTTTTACAAGAAATCATTTCTTGTCAAAATACATTGACACTAGTTAATTACGGGTCGTCGGTCGGATCCGTCTCCGCAAGAGATCGTAAAATGAGAGGGTCTATTGTTCGGAAGATTCGATTTTAATATAAGGCGCTGTTCATTTGACTATGAGTAGCAAATCGAGATAATCACTTAAGAGTAAATCACTATCATTGAATTGTTGATTGGATAACTGTTCACGATTGTTATTACGGTACTCGGAATCATTACATTACGTTGTGCATTGAGGATTAGAATTGGTTGTGAGAATTCATGATCTTGACTGCTGCTCATATCAAAATGGAAAAGGTGTATGAGTCTGTATTAGTGAGACTTACAATGTACTCGTTGAAATACTTTGGTGATAGCGATGCTGGAAATTGGCAAAGTTGTTCGNTGATTGGTCGTAAGTGTTCCGCTTGGATTCACGCTGCTCGCAAGGGAAGTCGGCGGCACCTTCAGCAGGTTGGACACATGCGAAGTTTGTGAGAATTTCTTTGATTCAAACTGACTGACCAAGTGATTGTTAATCACTAACTCTATCGCGAGAAG
>NW_018022983.1:18387-19549 GCF_002006095.1 Pseudomyrmex gracilis | reverse complement strand
TTGACTTGTCTTGACTTGTCTTGACTTGTCTTGACTTGTCGTGACTTGTCAATATACGGAGAAACCAAGCGTTTTAGCCGCAATCCAAAACAGTTTTATTGTTCGGTTTTTGACTGTTGTGTGTTTAATCAATCGTAGGAGTAACAAACACGGCTGGTTAAAGTTGAAATCTAAAAAAACTTTGTGTGTCAATCTTTTTGATGTGTCAATTAGACGCAATCAAATAGACTAGTATTAAAACAACACTATATTTTTCATGTTTTTTGTGTTGGTGTCGTAAGCGTGTAGGCAGGGAAACTGCGTCNCCTTGCACCCCCCTTAAAACTTTAATTTAACCCTAATCTAAACTCTTTTTTCTGCAATCTCCTTCGCAAAATTCTCACTTATTTCTATGCAATTGTAACAATGTTGTGCAAGAAATATAGACAAATAAAAATATTAATTAATAAAAAGTGTACTTTTTCTAAAATTGTTAAAATGCTTTTTGATTTATATCAACCCCAGCCTTCGCCCATTATTTTTATGTATTTATATTATTTATGTTCATATATATGCTTTGCGATCTCTTCACTGTCTAATCGCAATATTTGCAGCTATTGTGCTAATTGTCTGTTTGTCTTCAATTGTTTGCTTTTTATAACAGTCTCACGTAACACAAATATATATTTATATGTGCATAAATATTAAATATACTCCTGCATAAATATTAAATATAATAATAATTTGCGAACTCTATATACAGGGATCTAAAATAATTATATTTTGTAATGCCTTTTACTTACTTTCTACTTTATACACAGAAAATGACTCATAATTACTCATTCATAATCGTCTGCTACTGATGCATCCTGCAGTTAGGGATTATGTCAGCACTTCACTACAATTACTGTTAATACAAATGCTGATCTTACGATCCTGCCGTCGCACTATTATAAATCTGCCGAATTCTACATACCGTGGAACATGACATGCCGTAAAACATTTTTTTTTATAAATAAATTCCATCTTTTTTTATTATATATATCTACAATATTTCACGTATCATAATAACATTCTTATTTATACTAAAATTAATTAAGTCTATCACAAGCTCTTGGTACTAAGCAAAACTAAACACATTTGCTCATTATCAAATTATACACAACAATATAAAATGTTTAAG
>NW_018022983.1:14023-14987 GCF_002006095.1 Pseudomyrmex gracilis | reverse complement strand
TAGTTGCAATGCATTATACACTTATAAAGTAGAAAAGCCTTGGTATGTGGACTCACGGGTTACATCACGTTATCATTTTACAATCATTACAGATGATTGTACAAGGAATTGATTGTAAGAGTAATGTTTTAATTTTATCAAATTATGCCGCCATGGAAATTACGTTTTTTAAAATTCTTAATGAGGAAAGAATTCTAAGTCAGGATTGGTCATGGTCTCTGTGAAACTAAGTGGTAGAGGTGATTATTTATCATATAATTCTTTNAAGTAGAGAACAGAGAGAATTGAAAATACATAAGCTTGAATAATTGATNCGGAGATTTCAAGAATAAATAATAAAATTTGCCTTATAATTATAATACTAACTTATAATACTTAAAACAAAGATCTGTTTGATCTCTTGTCCTGTTGATCCTATGAGCGTTAGAAGGAGGTGTCCAGCAATTATGTTAGCTGCTAGTCAAATTGCTAAGTTAAAAAGTCGGATAATAACCAATCTGAATGATTTAATAATAACTATAAATGGTATTAATACTGCTGGAGTACCATCTGAAGGGGTTAGATATGCCATTATTTCATTAAAAAAATTACTTAATCTATATGTGGTAATTCTAATTCATAACCTTAGAGATAAAGATAACCTTACGGATAGGTGTCTTGAGGCTGCAAAACTGTAAAAGAATAGATTTATACAGTTATTGAATAAGATAAATATAATTGTAGCATTAAAAAGTATGATCAACAGAAATATGTAAGGCCGATACGAGCCTTTCGCAGGATGTTTGTGCGGAAACTAAGCGTGTACATATATATATATATATACGTGTAACGAACTATACTTATAAATTTTTACAAGTATTTTTTGAATTGAAAATCTCAATTCTTAAAGTCATACGGGATGCTAGATTTGCATCTCACATATGAAATACCCCAAATACCCCCCGAACTAATTTTGAAAATATTG
>NW_018022983.1:0-8243 GCF_002006095.1 Pseudomyrmex gracilis | reverse complement strand
AAAAAGTATGATGTTAGAAAAAGAATATTGGATAACACCTTTGAATGCCTTAAAGATGAAGGAAAGGATTAAGTTACTTACTATATATATTTGTGATGGAATTAGTAAAAATCTTAGTCAAATTATTGAAATAAAAATTATTATTCTTATTCAGTTTAACGCAACTGAGTTAGATATTGAAGGTTCAAATACTCTAAATAGATTTGTTATTATTACTATAAATTTGATTAAATTTTATGGGCATTGAGAGTAAATGTAAAATATGCTAGTTTAGTATAAATAAGATCATTTATATTAAAGAAACTTTAAAAGAAAATTTTTTTCTTGTTGGTGGGTTAATTATACTCGAGGAATGAATGGATAAAACTAATAAGTATAATAAAAATATGTTTAAGCATACTACAGATATTCAAAGTAAACGTCCTATCTGTGGTATATAAGAATAGTAAAACTTAATATTTTTAAATTGAAACTTTAATGTTTTTATAACCTAATTCTTAGTTATAGTAATCGTTATTTTATTATGAATTGATTTAAAAAATCAAAACTTACAATTTTAGCTATTTAATGAATTAAATATAATATATGGTCTAATAGTATAAAACTGTGGTTGATCTCGCAGATTTGTGAGCATTGTCCAAAAATTAATCCAGGTCGATTTATTCAGATTATTATTTGATTTAATCGGCCTGGGATAAAATTTACTTTGATTCTTAGAGATGGAACAGTTCATGAGTGAATTACATCTGTAGATGTGGGTCATAATCAAATAAGGTATTTAAAAAAAATAATGCAGCGGTTGTCAACATCTAATAAGCGAAAAGAAAAATTGTTATTGTTTGATATAAACAAATCAAATTCTATGGTTATAATAACAGAATATTTGTATGATCAGAATCATTAGTGACCTAGAACTTTAATGGAAATGTTGTTTACTAATATTTTATCTGTAAGATATAGAGTTTTAATGAATGGGATAATAAAACAAAATGGAACAATAAAACTTAGTGTAATTATAAGGACAATATAGTTTATAAGATTTCAATAATGTTTTCTTCTAGAAAAAATTAATTAGAAATATTATTGTATCAGAATGATAATATAATTAGAAAACTTAATGTTGTATTAGATATTATCGTAAATATGAGTAGTAGAATTTTGACGACCTATGATTTGTGTATTAATTTGTAATAAAAATTTAGATTTTATATATGGTATTTAACACCCTGGCACTTATTCTGCTATATTAAAGTAATTTGTTGAAGAACTTCATTGTAACTATAAAACATAAGAGAATAGGATTGCAATTGTTAAATAAATGAATTTTGGTGGAATATAGAAATAATTTTTTGTTTAGATGCTAAAGATTCTCAAATGCAAGCAAGTAAAATTAGTCTTATAATTAAAATAAGTAAATTTATTGATAAAATAATAATTCATGAAACAAATGTCTCATGGTAATCTCTGTATCGGCACGATACTCTCTAAGTCCTAAGAAATGTTGAAAAAAAGAGGTTATATTGACATCAATAAATATTTCTAGAATCTAAATATTTAATAAAAAATTATTTAAAGCGTAACCAGTAATAAGAGGGTATCAGTGAATGAATCCTGCAATAATTGAAAATTACAGCTTCTATGGATAGGACATAATGGAAACGGGTTACACCGGAATATGTGTCATGTAATACAATATCAATTGAATTTAATAGTATAATACCATATAATCCTTCTATGGTAAATATAAATACAAACCCCAATGATCANCAAAGAGTGCCATTTATTTATTTTATTTTCGTGCAAGGTATTAATTCATCTAAAGTCTTTAATTCCTGTAGAAACAGCAATGATCATTGTTGGTAAGGTAAAATAAGATCGTCAACATCTATTCCTATTGTAAATATATGATGGGCTTATACAATGAATTCTAGGAATTTATTTGCTATTATTGCATAAATAGTTTCTAAAAATCCTAATGTTTCTTTTTTACTTTTTTCACTTATAATAATATGAGAGATAATTCCAAATCCTAGTAAGATTAAAATATAAACTTCTGGATGTCTAAAAAATCTGAATAAATGTTGGTATAAGATTGCATCTCTTCCTCATAAAAGATAATTAAGTATTGATTTTTTGAAAGCATAGTTATTGCACTAGCTAGCACAGGTAGTGATAAAACAAGCAGAANAGCTGTAATTAAGATAAATCAAACTATTAAAGGAGTTTGGTTATGGAAAAATTTTTATGATTTATATTAATAATTGTAGAGATGACGTTACTAGCTTCTATAAGTGAAAAAATTTCTGCACTATGTAGAGAAAAAATTGCTAAATCTACTGACGCATCTCTGTGAAAAATATTTGAGGATAAAGGAGGATATACTGTTCAATTAGTTCCAACACTTGAACTAATAACTCTTCTTAAAGTAAAGAGTATACTAATAGTAAAGGCGATGGCACGGAAAGTTGGAGATTCCAGGTTCGACTCCTGGCCAAGGAGTTTTTTTCGCAATATAAATTTAATTTCAATTAGGGTGGTACTTGGTATTTCTCATATACGAGATGCAAGTATAGCATCCTATATTAATTTTAAAATTGTTATTACAATTTGAATTTTACGTGTAAAAATTTACACATGAACACGTATATATGTATATATATTCAGGTATAATTTCCGCACAACACCTAGCGAACGGCTTTTATGACCGAATATATATTTATTACTTATGTTATTTATTTGTGGGTAAGCTTTGTCTGTTAACCCAATCATTAAAGGCACAAAGAAATTTCCAATTTTTCCAATTATAAATGGCATAACTGTGAAAAAAATTATACTAAATGCGTGTTCTGTTACAATAGAATTATAAAGTAGGTCATTGTTATTGATTGCTCCGCATAATTCAAGTTCACTTCGAATAATTATTCTTATTTATGACTCGATCATACCTGCTTATATNGCAGATATAAAGTAACGAATTGCAATAACTTTATGATTTGTTGAGTATAGTCATTTTTTCATAATATATTTATATACGAGTATATATATTGGTAGTATATTTAATTATAAAAATTAGACTGCTATGTCTGATTTAAGTAATAAATTGTAAATTTATCTAAGAAATAATTTTCTAATACTAAAGTAATTTTAGGGTATTTAATTTATGAATAAAATTTTAGTTAATAATCATTGTATATATCAGTAAAAATTTTAGATTGCAAATTTAAAGTAATCACTTTCGAGTAAAATGTTTAGAATTTATAAAATAAATATTTCTTAAATTTTGAAGGTTTATAGTTTAATAATAACTCAAAATCTTTAAGTGTTAAATTTAAAGTATTATAATTAAGGGCGTAGCTAAAGGTAAGATAATAAAGACAGAAGTATTTAGAGCAAGACTCGATTTTTTTTGTGTAAATTTAGATTTAAAGTTGTTTACAAATATGGATCATGAAATTATTTTAATGTGAATAAATGTTATTAACAAAGAATTAAGTAAAAAAAGAATTAGTAATATCTTAATATTTGAAATTTTAATAATAATGTAAGTTGTGAATTATTTGAAGATAAAAAAACAAAATGGTGGCATTTTTGCTAAGTTTATTATTATTACTGCAAATATTAACTTTAATTTTTTGATGGTGTGTTGGAATAATTTAAGTAAGGTTTTACTTTTATTGAAAATTAAACTAATTATAAGTAAATGGGTAGAGTAAGTGAAACAGTTCATAAAGCATATTTGATGTTTTAATTAAATAAGTGTACTAATTTATCTTGTTTTATTAATGTAGGAATCTTTAATTAAAATTTTGATTCTTTTACTGTTAATTATAGAAACAGGACCAACAAGTATTGTAATATTTATAAATATATAGAATATATTGTCATTATTAAGAATATAAAGATGGGTCTTGTAATTTCTGTAAGATAATAAATAATACGTGGATGCAATTTCTGTAAAGGTAGTAAAAGTACCATTGCCTGCCAGTTTATAAATTTGCTTAAGAAATTATTCATTAATGAAAAGAGGGGATTCTAACTTTTAAAAATAGAGATAATATTAATATTGAATGTTTAGAATTTAAAATTACTGGGTTGATAATTATGACAAACAATATAATTAGGGATGCTACAACTTGGTCTAAAAGATAAGTAAACAGAATTACTTTTTTTTTAATTATAAGTATGTACCTGATGAATATAAGATTCTTAATTTCTATAATAAATCAAATTTAGATTATGCTGGCTAATATTGTTATTATTAAGGATCTAAAAAGTAATAATGATAAAAATGATATTAGAAAATAAGTTGATTTTATAATTTAAAAGTTTATCAAATATTAAAATGTTGCAAAGTTTTCGTAGTAAGAAGTTATATTAAAGTCTATTAGGCACAGAAATTTTTGAGGTTAGTAGTAATAATTCAAGGTTATTTNTTATATTGGTGTAAAAAGGTTGTTGACCTGTTATCGAAGTAATTATTTAATTCATATAACTTGTGAATGGGCAAGAAATAAATCTAATAAGAAATCTCTCTTATAGAGAAATGAGAGATATAAAAAAACATATTAAAAAACTAAGAAAAATATCTCTCTTAATATCTCTTATCTCTTTATTTAATTATCTCTTATTATTTTTTCGATAATTATATGTCTGTTATATCTCTCTTATTATGTCTTCTATCTGTGCTGTAAATCTCATAAGACATCTACATTGCGACGTTTTTAATCAGGATAAATTCTTGATTAACGGCGTGGAAATGCGACTAAAACTCATTCGCTTGAAGGATTCTTTCTGTCTCACGGAACTTACTCTACAGACAAAAGTTCATATTGTAGACGCTACGTTGATTATGAGAAACGTAAAAGTAAGCGCTGGAGTTTTATTAGCTTACGCTAAAATGCTGTGCACAACTACTGCAAAGTGTCCTCTCACGAGAGTTGAAGTTAAATCGTTTACGATTCACAAAGGAGTGGTGAAAAAATTGATTGACAACGTCATACTCAGTCAACTGCAGAAACGGGTAATAATCTTTTTTGTCAAAAATAGGGCGCTTAATGACAATAGTACAGTTATTCCGTTTTATTAAAACAATTTAAATATAAATGTTCCTGTTGTTTTACGTCGATAGAACGCAAGTTTCTACTAGACCGTTAAAACCTTCTCTTTCAAGAGATTCTTCTCTCTTTATCGAAATATTTTATACTCTTTTCTCATAAACAAGTGTTCATTTCTTAAACAAATGCAATGCTATAAGCAGAGATGCTTATGCTCGCGGATACAAAGTCTTTGCTTTTGAACTCATTTCCGATTTATCGACCGATTTGCGTCGAACATTGAAATTTTGTGAAGAACGGAAATTTGCGAATTGAAGTTCGAAATAGCTCTCAAACCGACTATTAACTGCTTTGTTTAAGCGGAATTCGTCAGCGTTTTGAAAATCGATTCTTCACTCCAAATTATTGTAAATTTTAACGGATAAGTATGATCCCGCTCTGCATATGCGTATAACCAAGATATTTTTTCTTCTTTCATTTTTCCCATCTTTATTTTCTACTGTTACGTCCGAGTGGACAAAATTACGGTCCGATAAAACTGTTTACACTTGCTGAACGTACTTTTTTCTTTTTTGGTCAGCCGATGGGCTGTACCAAGAAGAAAGATGAGAATTTTTGTCGGAAATTGATGATTGGACTGACAGTTATCGATTGTTATTTGGTTATCGACAGTTACCGGTCGTATACACGTACACGCACTCGTAAAATCCAATTAGCTTGTCTTTGAAGGAGAAAGGAAGAAAGGGAGGACAAACGTTCAGCAGGCGTAAACGGTCTTGTATTGTGACTCTGAGCATCTAGACGCAACACAGCAACCACTCAATTTCGCCTCTTTGCGATATTAACCGAATTTAATTGGTTATCTGGAGATACGTCGCACTCTGTCACTTTGTGTCGTAAATAAAGCGCTTCCAAATCTATTGCGCCACATGTTTGNGACGGAGCAATCGAATTTGCAACTCTCGATCGACGCGATTGGAAATGCATGCGACGCGACAGGTTACAAGTAAACCACTAGCTCGCGCGCATGCAAACAGTATACGCAAAATTATTTCGTTGAAGCACCGTGACACGCGTGCAAGCGGAATCGACTCGTTTATTCGGACATCGTACGATACATGTAATCCAACGTGCGTTGATTTAACTTGCGTACAAATCGCAGCAAATCGTTTTGATAAAACACGTTGTCTTCGGTGGTTACCGTTACTTGGCATCGTGAACGCCCGCGTTTGCTGTCAAATTTAATGGTTGCAACGGTTTTCCTCGAACGTTCCAAATCGTGTATGAGTTCGACAACGCGAGCATTAACGACGGTAACGTTGTTGTGCAAGGTACGGGTATTGGTTGCGCAGCGATTGTTGGACGAACTAAGCATATCGAATTGCGTTGCAATCATCGCACAAGTACGATTGACCAAAGTCGTGTGCGTCGTACGATACGGCGACCGAANTCGTCCATTATTTGACGTTGATTGCCGAGTCAAAACGTTGGATTGCGCCGTTTTACTCNCCACTTGCGCCGTTGAGACATCAACTACTTGAAACAGCAGACCGCCCTGTTGCACCACGCGGTAGACTCGCGGTATCGCTGGATCGATTTGTTGAGCTCGTTGATCGAACCGTCGTGGGTTGATCGAGTACCGAATTCAACTTGATGTGCTCTAATACCAAATCGCTCGAACAGCTCGAAGAAACATCGAGAATGTCCAAACCGTCTATTGNTTCGCAACGTATATTCGGTTCGACGACGTTTCTACACCACATAGAAATCACAAGCAGTGCGTCGGAAACTTGTGCGAACGCTCGTACAATTGAACAAAAGACGAGAAACAAGAGATACCGGTGAACAAGCTCGCGACTGGTATCGCGCAGTCGAATACCTGCGAAACGTTTGAATTGTGAATAAAACGCCGGACTTTATACGTTCCTCCATAATCTTGAGTTTCAAAAAGCAACTGCTGTTTGTTTATTATTCGCCGCGGTAATATTGTTTTAAAAGAACGAATTCGCGACAGCCGTGTTGTTTTGTTCGTTCACAATATATCTCGTTGTGTTTACGTCAAAAAAAGGTCCTTGGTGTCACCGTTGGCAACGAATGTATAACGCGCGCCAACTGTCGCACGCAAACGCGACCGCGGTGGTGTGCCACGCAAATCAACGTCACCGCGACGCAAACGACAATCAAACTACTCAAATCAAAACCGATCGTTGCACCGGATCATACGGTGCACAATTGCTTTTACGAGCCAACGCGCTCAAACAAATAGGTAAAGCATTGATCGCACAACGCGGAAACTGATGTTTTGTTTTATTTGCTATCGAACACGCGAACTCAACTGCTTGGTATACATCTTTCAATTTGCGAGTAGACAATTCAACAATAGTGCGAGTGTCGTCTATGATCAACGCGTTGCATCCGTAGAACGTTTGCTGACAATGCAACCACGATTGCGTAGGTATAGCGATAGCGTGAGATGNGAGTTTGATACTGGAAAACAAATGCAACTTTACGAAGACACGTTTGTTTATTTTTGGCGTAGACATACCAACGTTCAGCACGTGTGTAGCAAATTGAACGTTTTGTTTGAAGTAAATTTCAAAGACAGTTTCATGAAATACCACAAACTCCACCCAAAGTTGACGCTTTACCTACATTCAAGCGTCTCGCTACATGTCAACGGTATCCAGGAGAGAACCGGTCGTGCGTACTGTGTTCAGTGCGTTGTTACGCCAATTGTAATTTGTACCGATGAACGACATCAATTTGTTCATTATAGCCGTGGTGTTCGCCCAATTTTGCGGTGACATGGTGCGCGTTTATGCGATTAGTTAATTCGTTAGGAGTTAAGACTTGCCATCAGATCACCGCGTTTGATATCGCACAAATACCTCGTTTTTTTGTTTTCGCGCAACAGATCGTCGGTCCAATGTTCGAACATGTGCTGATACGCTCGTACACGCGTATCAGATTGTCGAAGCACGTTTCCAGCGTTCTATTGATTATTTCGTGCACGTCCACTTTACAATAATAGTTTTAGANGGTAGTACAAAAGTAATTTTTTAATTTATATTTTCATTCTGATACAATAATCTTATTAATCAATTTTTCCTATTGACTATTGTTCGTACGATTACAGTAAGTTTTATTGTTATTCCATCTATTAAAATTTTGTATTATACAGATGAAATA
>NW_018022982.1:2701-16205 GCF_002006095.1 Pseudomyrmex gracilis | reverse complement strand
AAAAAAAAATTTTATATTGGCTTTTCCGTTAGGGACGGGGGTGGTCGAAATATCGACCACCTACCAGGTTGGGAACTTGTATCGACTAATCCGATAAAATTATACATACATTTCGGGTAAATTAAAAGGTCGATTTGAACCAAAATTTTCCCGTCCTCTAAAGGTTAAAGAGGCAGAAGACGATCATCCGACGATTATTCTGATCAATATACGGTAGAAAAAGAAACTACAGCAACAGAATACATTTCTCATAAGGGAGGCACTCTCGAGTAACTGAGCAAGAACGAGATAACTCCGACTCAGCGATAAGCCCGAGCGGCTGAAGAAAACGACAGCGCACAAGCCAAGTGCCTGTAAAGAATAATTAAAAAGCGACAGGAATCGCGGAGAAGAAGAATGATTTGGTCTCAAGGATCAGGACCTTCGTAGGATCCGAAACGCTAAATTTAGCTAGATGCAGCCAGCAAGAAACAAACCAAGCGGCAAGCGAGCGAGAGCAAGCGGCTGACGGAGAACGTGCGAACAACGGAGAGCGAGCGGCCGACGGAGAGCGATCGACCGACGGAGAACGAGCAGCCGGGAGGGGCAGCGCGGCGAGGGAGCAGCACGTCAACGGCGGCGAGGACGGTCGGCGACATCGATAGCGTGCAGTGGCGTAAGGCAAAATGCGGCTGTTAATGTAAGTCAAAAGTAACTTTTTTTTATGAGCGAACATAGAGAACAATTAGCGACGAGTATAGCGAACGACGTAACACCGGTGGGAGTTAGCGAATGTAGATTAGGTCTAACTAGTTTTAACGTACCGGGTGCGAATAGAAATAAATCGTGGCTTCATTCCGAACCGGTGAAACGAACGTTACAACTAATAAAGATTCGAGAAACGCAAAGCGATTCGTGCCGAAGTAGAACATCTCGCGACCCCGAGGGAACAAGTCAAGTTAGACGAAATCTAGCGATCGAGTTTGAAAGCGAAGGTGATGGTACAAGCGAGGGCGAAGTACCGGGGAATATCACTGTAGACCGCGAGTTTGCGTTCGACGTGGATGAGAGTTTATTACCGCAAGTAGCGACTATACCAAAAAGACAAAGGCCTTACGTTAGTAGGACTCCGAGTGACGTATCCGAGCGCGGGGATATCTCGTTAACTTCGTACGACAGTAGCATATTTGATCCGAGAGAAAATTGTACAGAAATGGCTCACGCACCGAGCGACTCGAAAGAGTGCATCAGACACAGGTCGACGTGGACAGAGAAATAGACCGAATGCGCAACGAGCTAGGTAGGCAACCCCTTTAGAGCGCAGCGGGCCCGAACAGACCCGCAGATGAAGTCTTGGGGGCGGGTAGAAACGACTCCTCAAACACTTTGTTAGTACGCGAGTTAATGCAAGCATTCCGAGAGTTGTAAACGGAAGTGCAAAGTCTGAGACGGGAAGTGGTTCGGCGTCGTATCTCGCAAGTGTTCGAGGACGACAACTCGTCTAGATGCCGCACAAGGGCCGACGATGTCACCGTAATACGAGAACGCGATAACGCGCTAGACGTGACATACGGAAGAACGGCCGCGGACGTGCGAAATCAAACGGCGCACTTGTGCGACTATATGTCGTTAAAAGAGACGCGTGCACTTATATGGTGTTTGACGGGAAGTCGCAAGCGCAGTTACGCGAGTTTTTAAGCACGTGCACCTACGCTGTGAAAAATATTAACCCGGTGAACAAAAGAACACTGTTAAAGGCGATTCTCTGCACTAAGTTGCGCGGACAGGCTTTGCTCGACTTCGAAACGCGAGACATCTGCGATTTTGGTCAGCTAAAGCGTGAAATAGAAGCTACTTATTCCGCTAAAAAGGACACGACAGAACTACAAATAGAATTCAGCTCTTTAAAACAGAAAACGGAGGAAAACGCGCTAACGTTTGGACAACGCGTAAATCAGCTTGCCATGGAACTGTATGAATCCATGATCGAGGGAAAAGCGAGAACTAACGAGCAGAAGCGAACAATATTGGAAACGATCAAGGAACAAGCCTTGCATTATTTCCAAATTGAATTAAGGGATGACCTTAAACTAATAGTGCGGTCGCGCAGCTATAACACTTCAAGAAGCAGTAGCAGAGGCAAGTGCGGAGAAAAAAGCCGCCGGGACAAATAAAAACAAAGTACAGCCACAAGCACGCAGTAGTGGTAATAGAAATAGCAATTGTTACAAGTGCGGAAAGGCAGGGCATTACGGGCGAGACTGTCGCTCAAGCAAAATCGCTTTACCTAAACCGGAAGGGCGACGGATAAATACCAAAAAGCATTGCAACTATTGCAAAAAGGCGGGACATAAAAGAGAAGAGTGCTGGTTGCTAAACGGAAAAAGTAAAAGTGACCCAACAAAGGGAGAAAAAGAAAAGAAAATTGTCAAGTATGACAAAAAGAAAGTACACACGTGCAAAGATTGTGATTCTTCAAGTAGTGATGAAGAAGGCAACCACAGAAGAAAAAATAAAGCAATAGAAGCAGCAGAGCTTCATGTAACAACGGTAGACACGAATCATGCAAGTTTAGACCTAATGAGTGTACCGATTGTCGAAACGCAAAAGGGCACGGCCGAATTGTTATATGATACGGGTGCGACTATATCACTAATAAAAGTAAAATATTTAAAAAGGAAAACTTTAGTTGAAAAATTAAAAATGAAACTAACCGAAGTAACAGGGCATACCGCGCGCGTAATAGGAAAATTTAACGCAACAATTCAGTTAAAAAATAAAAAATTTACATCTGATTTACGTAATGCAAAACGATTTTCCGATCAATTACTAAGGAATCCTAGGAAACAATTTTCTTAAAAAATATTAAGCGATACCGTGTCATAAAGAAGGAAAGATAATAATTGGAAAAGACTCAATGGTCTTATATCCATATCACGCGATAACGTTACCGCCGCGGTGCAAAACAATAATACGGGCGCTTACAAACGTGAATCACGTGGGTGTCGTGCAAGCGAAAGAAGCACAGCCAGGAATCTTTATCGGGAGTTGCTTAGTGCAACCCGAGAACAACGTGTGCCTTGTGAGTGTCGTAAACACCACTGGAAAAGAAGTAAAGATGCGTATGCCACACGTAATATTAGAAGAGTCGCAGTTAGAAAAACCCGAGACAGAAGCACAAGTCGCAACAGTAAAGAAAAGTTCGAAATAGAGCGACAAGAAATAGTAAAAGCCCCACTACGTTCGCAACATTTAAATAAAGAGGAAGAAGAGAAGTTAAAAGAGATATGCGAAAAGTATAGCGATGTGTATTATCTATGGGGAGAAACACTGACCTGCACCAACGCCGTGTCGTATTACATCCCGACGAAGACAGACTGCAGACCGATAAACGTACGACCTTACAAACTACCAGACAAACACAAGCAAGAGGTAGATAGGCAAATAAATGAAATGTTAAAAGACGGCTTAATTAGACATAGCACGAGTCAGTGGAACGTGCCACTGTTAGTAGTGCCAAAAAAGTTGGACGCGTCCGGCGTACGAAAATTACGTGTCGTAATTGATTTTAGAAAGTTAAATAACGTCACCATCGGAGACTCATTTCCCCTTCCAAATATAACCGACATACTGGACCAGTTAGGAAATGCTAAATATTTTTCAACCCTAGATCTTGCTTCTGGGTATCACCAGATACCAATGCCTGAAGAAGACAAACAAAAAACGGTATTTTTTACGTCATACGGACATTTCGAGTACAATCAAATGCCGTTTGGTTTGAAAAATGCTCCCGCCACATTCCAAAGGTTAATAAATACCGTGCTGGTAAGGATGCAGGGGATAAAATGCTTCGTGTACCTAGATGATATCGTGGTCTACGGAACGAATCTAGAACAGCATAATAAGCGACTAACCAAAGTGTTTAAACGCTTACGAAAAACGAAATTAAAATTACAACCCGATAAGTGCGAATTTTTACAAAAAGAAGTTACGTACCTGGGCTACATAGTGACAGAAAATGGCATTCGACCCGACCCGTCTAAAGTAGACGCGGTGAAAAATTTTCCTGTGCCAAAAAAACTAAAGGAAGTGCAAGCTTTCATTGGGTTAGCAGGATATTACCGTAGGTTTATCGATAAGTTCTCAAAAATAGCGAAACCGCTAACACAATTAACGCGTAAAGAAGTAAAGTTCACGTGAGACCCAGAACAACAAAAAGCTTTTGAAATATTAAAAGAAAAGTTAATCACGGCACCTGTACTAGCTTATCCCGACTTTAGCCGCGAGTTTGTTGTCACGACGGACGCATCGGGTTACGCGATAGGGGCAGTCTTATCGCAGGGCGACGCGAAAGAAGAGAAACCTATCGCGTACGCGAGTCGAGTGCTAAACAAAGCAGAAAGAAATTATAGCACGACCGAAAAGGAATTACTGGCAATTGTATGGGCAGTAAATCATTTTCGTCCATACCTGTATGGTACGAAATTTAAAATAATAACAGACCACAAGGCATTTGTGTGGTTGTTCAACGTAAAAAATCCGGGATCGAGATTAATTAGGTGGAGAATAAAACTAGAAGAATACGACTACGAAATCGTACATAAGAAAGGGAAAGCCAACGCAAACGCTGACGCGTTGAGCAGACACCCGGTAGACGACGCATTGCAAGTAAAGACACTGTAAGCAAGTACAACAAGCAAGACAGAAAGCATCGCGTACGTCAGTGAAACAGAAGACGGCGCGAGCGCAAGTAAGATCGACGAAAGCGCAACAGCAACAGAGAAAAAAGATAAAACTGCGATAGCGGAAGAACGCACGAGCAAAAAAGAAAAACAATACACAGAAGAAGAAAAAAATACAATACTATATGAATACCACAACACACCAATCGGTGGGCATCAAGGTATCAAACGTACTGTCAAGCGAATACGATTAGTACATAACTGGCCCAATCTAAGAAAAGATGTGAAAAACTACATTAAAAAATGCGCACTGTGTCAAAAGAATAAACTGACACGAAAAACTAAAATGTTAATAATATCTGACACGCCACGAAGACTATTCGAGAAATGCGCGTTAGATATAGTAGAGCCTCTACCGGCATCAAGTAGCGGAAATAAATATTTATTAACATTTCAGGATAATCTACCAAAGTTTAGTAAGGCGATTCCGATTAGTAATCAAGAAGCTAACACAATAGCCAAAGAATTTGCAACAAAAATTATTTGCGAATACGGAATCCCAGAGATTATTCTCACGGACAAAGGAACAAACTTCGTTAGTGATATTGTTACGTCCTGGGCCTACGGTAACGGTCGGGTCCTTGAGGAGTGACGTAACTGACACACGACACTTGCGTGTCTACTCCCGGCACAGTGACCCAGAGATACGAGCGTCAAGTGCGCGGGTCGAGCGAGATTTCGGTGTCGTAAACAAGCCAACGAGTGTTTCTCGCTCTTGCTTGCTTTACGGCTTCTCGCTCGTCGGTTCCTTTTCGAGTCTTAGATGAGAATCTAAATTACTCGGGACGAAACCTGGCAATCAATCGGAGGATGACAGGAATGAGAACGGTTAACGTGAGGTCCAAGGGTTAATTAATTGTAGTCAATTTTATTTAGGTTAGGTTTTATTTACCTAACCTAACCATTCTATTAACATTTCTTTATTCATTTCGTGTATTATAAGTTACATGTGGTCACAATCCTGTAGCTTCTATGAGTGTCAAATGTCTGTGAACACGTGAGTGAATGTGTGATTGTGTGTATCTATATATACATGTGTGTGACTCAGTTGTCCAAGGTTACTTCGATTATTTCTTTTATTACTGCTGAAGGACGAGGATAGAACCGATAGAAATATTTTATGGAAACTTCGCGGATTTCGGAGAGGGCAGGAAATTTTACCAGAATCTTGTGATCGGAGGGGAGGGTACTAACAGCATGCCGGAGGGAGTTAGGAAATTTCTTTCTAACGTCAAGAATTAATTCGTTGCTTAAAGGAAGGGGGTCGGCGACAGAAAAAGAGTTTGCGAGTAATATGAAATGTGACAATTGGCGAGGTAAGGGATCTTCTTCATCTTCAGACTGGATGTCGGATTTGGATGATTCGAGAAAGAGAGAAGGAGAATGATGAGAAGGAGGAGTAGAAGGAGGATCCGGAATTTCTCCAGGGACTACCGGAGAATACGACGGAGATTCAAGAAAGGATGGAGACGGAGGAGGTGGAGAAGGCGCAGGAGGCGGCAAGTGAGAAAGGGGAGGCGACTGAGCCTGATGTGGAGTTGTGTGTGTGTGTTGTGAATTGTGATGATTGCTGTTCGTTTGTTCTTCTGAGTTACTATTATTTTCGAAAATTTGTTGGTTGTCGTGGCTGGCAGCGGCTCTGCGCCGAAGGGCCCGATTGCGGCGATTGCGCCTTGTTATAATCGCATTCCGAGACTTAAGATACTTCCGGGGTTCCACTTAAAATGTAATTGAATTTCATTAACTAACTCTGAATAGTTTTACGACTAACTTCCGGAACGCAGTTTAACCTACGTTGTTCAGCACTATAGAGGGCAGATAGGAAAAGAATGTCAGCAGCGGCTCAGAACGACAACCAAAGTCGTGAGTCGCTAATCTGACAGGATCGGAAATCAGCAGCGGTTCGGAACGACAAGCAAAGCGTGAGTCAGAAGGAAGGAATGCCAATTCAACGCAGTTAAACATTCCGAATGATAGTCACCTCAGTTGAAACAGGGGACCAAAGTTTAATAAAGGTTTAATAAAGTTAATAAGGTTTAATAATTAAAGTTTAATATGGAACCACCGGTTTTCTTATTGCACTAATTATCGTTACTATTGTTTAGACTTACTACTTGCTGTAATTCTTTGATAGAGAGTCAATATGTCGCCTAGTCTAGGACTGCGGAATGGATAGGCTAATTCGGCTCCTGACCTGGTTGTTCTTTGGAACAACACTGGCACAACTTGTCACTATTGCACGGTTAATAAGAACTTGCAACGTGCAGACTTTAATCAAATAAAAGGGAAGATTGCTTTGTCTTCGGGTCTGAGTTCCGGCTTTTATTCTTGGTTCTTCGGACCCCAGATACTTGGGTTTTGCCAATCAGATTTGGATTCTGAATCCCTTCTTATTATCTAGATTAAAAATTGGATCTTGATTCGCAGATCCGCACAAGCAAGAGCGCCAATCACCGACGTCGGCCAAATCGGCCTAACTATCTTTTGTTTATAACTCGCTATCAGCTTTGCGCTATCACGTTTAATTTGCGCGACTGACCACTGACTTGGTTTCGATTTTGACTTCTCTTTCAGAGATAAGAGGATCTTTGATTTTCATCCGCCCGATTCGAGTTACCCGCTTCGGCTGCTGTGCGAAAACTTTTATTGCTCTTTATCTTACTGCGAGTTAGAAATCAAATCCGTCGGCTCATTGTGGCAATATCCAGCGTCTAAACTGATTATAATTTGTTTACTGCTACTGGCCGACTCCTCGTTCTCTATCCAGGAAGTTTACGTCTAAGATTACAGTTAGTTACGATTTTTAGGACCGGCATACCGTTCTCACGTTGCAAAAAAAAGGGGAGCGTAAAGTCCATGACGTAACAATATATTTGAAAACACGTGTAAACTATTAAAAATTAATAAAATACAAACGACTGCGTATCATCCGCAGACAACGGAGCTCTGGAAAGATCGCACCGCACATTAACAGAATATATTAGACATTTTATTAATGACGAACAGACCGACTGGGACGAATGGATCCCGTACGCAATATTCGCGTACAACACGACACCACATACGGCGACGGGATTCACACCATTCGAACTTATGTACGGAAGGCAAGCCGAACTTTCGACAACATTGTCAAAATCACCCGCAACGCGTTATAACGTAGAAGACTTCGCGCACGAACTAAAGGAAAAAATACGCGCAGCAAATAAAATAGCACAAGAAAACTTAAAATTAGAAAAAAAATGCAAAACAACAATATGATAAGCGTATACACGCAGTAAAATTCAAAGTAAGAGACAAAGTTCTACTGTTCGATAAAACAGTAAGACGATGGAGATCAAAAAATCTCGAGGCATTATGGGTAGGTCCGTATGTAATAATTGAAAAGGTTTCCGACGTAACGTACGTCATCAAAAAGGGAAGACGCTCAGTACGAGTGCATGCTTATAGGTTAAAGCATTATATAGATAAGTAGAAACCTACCGGTTAGCCTCGCCAAGGGTCGCCTACGCGGGGCCCCTCTGGAGGGCCTCGTTCGTGTTACGGTGGGGGTGGTGCGCAGTTACCGCGATTCAGTCGATAACCACAGATCGACATATCCCGCACTCCTCGGAAACGGAAAGCAGGTCGTCAACAAAATGACGGCGGACGCAACCGCGACACGCCATCGGACAACAGGTCAGCTCGCAAAAGGAGGCAACCTGGACTCTCAACGGCCTGGTAGTTGCATGAACCGGGGCCGTCGACGAGCCGAGGAGGGCGATCAAAATGACCAGGGTGTTCGACAATAAAATTTACGGCTTGTTTAGCCGCCACCCAACAAATAAAACAAAATTTGTTCGAGACTAAAAGAATAATCGGCTCATGCTCACAACAGAAATCACAGACACGCGGCCGAGAGGCTTCGACGTGACATACCACGCACATCGGAGGGTTCACAGTCGAAGGATTCATGGTGCAAAAAGTTTTTTTTTTCTTTTCTTTTCACCCCTTTCCCTCTTATAATGAAAAGTTGAACGTGGAAGCAAACTATAAATCACGGTACGGGCAACAAAGTGCGACTGGCAACTCATTACTACGCGCTACAAAAAGTTGTCGACAGAAGTTCTAACGTACGCAGAAAGAGGATACAGAAAACTGAGTGTAGAGATAAGAACGGACGGTATCTACGAACGCGTGCAGAAGAAAGCTGACTGTGTCGGTGTCATTTTAGCAGTCCAGCGAAGGTGAGAAGCGTTGTTTAAGAAAAACATAGAGAAGTTTGTGGGGTATTCACCGGTGTTGTGGAGAGTTAGGCTGAGGTCTTCGCGATTCCGGTGGGGGTGGTAAACAACCACCTCGACCCAGTTCATTATGGCCGACCGGCAGAGGCCACAGTGTGCAGAAGCCGCCAGCAGACCGTCAAAGAAAACGCGACGGCAGCAAAATTGCATGTGGGAGGCCGTTCGGTCTCACCACACAGGGCACACCGTCCGTGCCCAATGGGTCCGCAGGGCGTACCAAACCGGTGGTCAACCACAAGGAGGCGACGGTCGTGAGCAGGGTGGTCACCACACTGGGTTAGCGCCCTGAGGAACGCGGACCGACACGGCATACAAAATTCGTTCACTACAAGGTGACGGGCAATCGGGAGAGAGTAACATCGATCACAGCCAGGGTCACAAGGCCCCGGCGCTGCAGCTGGAACACAGTTTCATTTTTACAACGCCTAAACGCTTCGCGTCTAATAAACGAAGACTGACAGACGACTGCAGCGTCTCGCTAAGATGTAACCGGATATTTTAGACGCGCATAAGGTATCACGATAAAAATGAAAACGATTAAAGAGTGCTGCGTAAGAAAAAATTAATCAACGGAGACTACTCTTGGAGTCTTACCATCGTAACCAAAGCGACACACAGTTAAAATAAATACATTCGTCTTCTACACATATATTTTTTTCTCTCTTTAGGATCCTGCTAGTAAGCTATACGGCATCTCCCTTCTACTCGTCGGGAGATGAAACAAGTCCAACAACATACACGATAGCACAGTTTCAACATGATCCCGGACTTTATTATGAAAAACAGAGAACATTGTTAAGATCGGTCGAAAAATGGAAATTAGTAAGTAAGTTAGACATAGCAGCGTTAGAAAAAAAAGTAAGTCAAGTTCAAAAAATTTTACGAGTAAAATATGCGCAGACAGCGACATTCATGACAAAATTAAAATAAGTTGTCAAGACGTATATGGGGAAGTGTTAAACAGAGAACAAACAATAGAACAAGTTTTTGATAAAGTTAAGGTAATGGTGGGGTTGTCACCGCGAAAATGGTTAAACAAAGAGGGTTAATAGACGGAGTCGGTTCAATAGCAAAACAACTATTTGGCACCATGGACGCAAATGACGAAAAAATCATCACCAAACACATTAGCTTACTAGAAAATAGACAGATAGCAGAAAAACACGCAATAGAAAACCACTTAAAGGTGTTAAACGCGACGATAGCACACCTGGATGGAGTGGAAAGTGTAATTCAGAAAAATAAAGACATGCTGGCAAAGTCAGTATCACAAATAATGGCATCAGTAAATAAGCAGGTTCAAGGAAACTTACTAGAAGAATATTTACTTTCAGTAACAAATATTTTGCAAGAACTAGAAGCTGACGTAAAAGAAGTAGTAAAATTAGTAACGGGAAATCACGACTAACTTGCACAACTAGAATTAGTTCCTGTTAAACAAATATTACAAAGTATGCGTGACACAAATAATTATTTACCACGAGAATTACGCTTTTCATTTGAAATTGACTTACAAAATTGGGTTAGAATAAAAGAGTATGTAACGATTGCTGTTTATTGCAAGAAGTCAAATATCTTTATGGTGTTACACGTCCCGTTGGTACATACTATAGTACATGAAATATACAACGTCATACCCTTACCGGTACACGTGTACAATAACGTGTTTGCAGTAGCAAACATAAAAAACAACATGGTGGCAATAGACAGCAATCGACAAATTTATGCATTGTTAACCGAAAATCAAATAGCGTCATGTAACAAAATTCAAAACAGTTACGTTTGCGACAATGTAAAAACACTTTATAGAGTGCAAGTAAACTCACCGTGTGAAATACAGGCATACGCGCATGAATTCAATAATTATTTAAATTGTAAAACAACAAACGTGGTGTCAAACCACACTATTTAGATACAGTTGAAAAATACACGCGTATGGCTGTATTCTACGTTGGACGAACAATCGGTATCGTTTCAGTGCGAGAAACACCCCAATGTGGGTTCTCGACTAAAGATGTTTTTGTTAGTCCCAAGAGAGTAGTAGAACATACGCAAATACGTACTTACCTATCACACTTCAATATCACATTTACACAAACAAACAATGATATACCACAAACTCCACGTAAACTTGAAGAAATAAAGTTGGAAAATTTCACACATAGCAAAACACAATTACAAAATATACGTAACCAAATACAGGAAATCAGCACAAACTTGAACGATGACTTCTATAAACAACCATACTTTTTGTATCCCGCAAACATTAGTGAAGTACTGCTTTTAGTGATAGTAGACATCGTGTTGTATGTTGTGATTAGAAATAAGAGACCACTTATCAAGATCAGCGGTGTTCGTAACGAGTACATTTCGCCGACGGTACAGCCAAGCTTAGACCGTCGCAAATGCAACGTAGGTGCAAATGTCAGGGATCTAACATTGAGCACATAGCAACTACACTTCTGTAGTCGTAAAATTACGTTAAACGAAAAACCTCCCCTGTCAGTTTTTCTTTTTCCAACGGGGGAAAGATGTTGTAAGTTACGTGTTGTATGTCATGTATTATTAAGTAATAATAGAATATCCAAACGTGGGTTTTAAGTTACTAGGTGTAGTTGTGTTAAAAGGGGGAACTGGAATCCGGCACGGATGTCCAGTCAGCAGTCGCGGGGCGATATGCGACCGCGCGCTCAAGGACGTACCAGCCGAAGGTCGCACATGCAGCCGAAAAGATGCAATGGTCTGCATTGCACTTTTCGAGAACCGGATGTCGCCTGATTTTTTTCGGCCAATCACAAAGTGATTAGCTCGAGGATAAAAGCCGGTGTCCGGGCAAGTGCGGGTAGAATCGTCTAGAGTCGTGTTGCGGCCGGAGGCTCTGCCCATCAGAACATTGCTCGCAAGGACTTAGATATCGCGAGTAAGTGAAAGTGTAACAAAAGCGGAATAAGAACCTAAATGGATTTATTGGAAAACTTAATAAAGATTATAAGATAAAATTATTCCTCCTCGGCGTCCCTCCCTCGCAGCATCTTCGACCTCACGCGGGGTAACAATATCTTCTTTCCATCTATATTAAAGTTTCATGCTTTTTAAACGTGTACCTCCTTTTTTTTGTAAAGTTTTGAAAGACCAGTTTGGATGTGCTCCGTGGCCATATTGACGATTTTAATTTTATATTCCAGAGGAATGTATTCTGTTGCTGTAGTTTCTTTTTCTACCGTATATTGATCAGAATAATCGTCGGATGATCGTCTTCAGCCTCTTTAAATTGACATTCTTTGTCGTCACATTCTGCTGTAATTAATTTCCTCTGTATCTACAAAAAACATGTTGCCCAACATTTCAACAATAGATGTATACATATGTTCGCCTATTTGAGTAAGTTTTCCAAATACACCATAGCATTTTTTAATCGTAATTTTGATACGTCACTGTGAAGTGAATTAACATCACATTCCTGTTCTGATGACGAACTTGATGCACATACTTATACATATATCGAAGATGGTGATAATGTTGTTAACGTTAATTTTCAACCAACAACATTATCAGACCATCTTCGATATATGTATAAGTATTGCGAGACTAACTCCAAGTGCCTCGGTGGCCTAACAAGAAAGGCGATGGCACGGAAAGCCGAAGATTCCAGGTTCGATTCCTGCCCGAGGAGTTTTTTTCGCAATATTTTAAAATTAGTTAGGGAGGTATCCGTGGTTTTTCATATGTGAGATGCAAATCCAGCATCCCGTATAAATTTAAGAATTGAGATTTTATTTCAAAAAAACACTTGTAAAAATTTACAAGTAGAATTCGTTACATGTATATATATATATGTACACGCACAGTTTCCGCACAAACATCCTGCGAATGGCTCGTAAGGCCTTATATATTTCTTGTTGACAATTTCAACGAGCCTTAGATCTTAATTGTTTAAAAAATTTAATCATTACATTCATTACATACTTTGTATATTACAATTGCATTATAATATACAAAGTAATTGTATTTAAAAAAAAAAAAAAAAATTACTCACCGAGACTCGAACCAGCAGCGTTTTACCGCCACTACTAGTCTAGCGCACTACTGCCGCGCCACGCGCTCTTCGGTAAAGCGCTTTATTTTATATCTAGTTAAATCGCTCGAAAATTTTTAATTGCGATTTTCTCGCAAACGCTTGAGTAGTGCGTCTTATGCGTTTACCTTGTAACACTTGGCATAGTGACTTATCGATACAAAAAGTTTCGGCGAAATCGATTGGTCACACATCGTGCCGATCGTGCGCTCTCCTTGTGAGATATCTCGGCACAAAATCGAAATTTCGAAAAAGTACAGGGTGCGGCGCCAAAATCCGGACAAATTATATATGTTTTTCTAAATATGTTTTATTGCTACAATGAAAAGATTTACAAAATTTGTTTAGCTCCATTGTTTGTAAGGCCATAAATAATATATTCACTCAATATATCCCCCGCTTGCTTGAATGATCGCCTCCATTCTCGG
>NW_018022982.1:0-1686 GCF_002006095.1 Pseudomyrmex gracilis | reverse complement strand
GTTTCAACATTGCGACTGTTTCGAAGTTATGGTAGTTTAGTACATGCGTCAAGCTATTTGAATGCCAATCGCGACATCTGCCAATGGTACTGAACGGAGGGAATATCAAATTGAAATTTGTCCGGATTTTGGCGACGCACCCTGTAGGTTCACACAGATGTAAAAAACGTTCAAGTCGTCGTCGGACAGCGTATAACTGATTGTCAAACGTACTTTGCCTCTTGTCGCCGCCAGGTGACAACACTTTTGTGCACAAGTCAAGATCTATCTGTATGCATTCAATTTGAGGAGAGAATTTTACTGTACATAGGTGTAAGATTTGTGATCTCAGTTAGTTTAAAAAAAACAATTTTATTCACTTTCACAGTTATAATATTCTTTGTTTCAATTTTCACTTATACTTAAAACTCGCAAAGTATTACTTATAGACAAGTAGACGGCACGACTGAGACTATTATTGCTTGTCCATCGGTTATAGTAACTCTGACTCGCGTGACTTGATGTAACAGATTAACTGCCTTACCTTATTCGGGGGCGGTACTTATACTAATTTTGGAAAAAGACTCTTGTCCTCGAATTTTGTTTGAGGAAAAGATCTTTGTACCGTTGTGGAAGAATATCTAGCAGTAATCAAGGAAAGAAGAAGGTCGTGTACTATGGACCATTAAGTGTACTATCGTACTTCGTATGATAACCAAGAAGGAAGTAGATGATAAGAAATAGTTAACGTATTACGTGTATTATGGTCACATCTCCCTCGTTATAGAATGTGGCGTGTTCGTATAGCAGCAGATAAGAAAACAGCAGCGAGAGGTAGGCAGCCGGGATTGTGGACAGATCAGGGAGCGCTAGTGATTACGCTCTGTCTGGTGTCCAAAAAGATATATTTTTTTTTCCAACTATTTACATTCTATATACAGAGAGGTTTTGACAAGAACCGTTTAGTGTTATAATATCAAGTGGTTTTCTTGAGAGCCTGCGATGACGGCGGTTATGGTTGTGATCCTTTTTGCTTCGACGTACTCCCGGTGGGCTGTTTGATCGCCGTGGTGAGCGTTGTCGGCTGCGGGAGCGGTGGCGTTGTTTCTCTGTAGATCGATGATCTCTACGGATCTCGCCGGTGATATCTGTCTGGACGGCTCTTGTTCTCCGTGGAGAGGTCTCCCAGTCAATGCTGTCGCTCTGGGTTTCCTGCTTCTTATACTGTAGCCGAGGAGCGGAGAGCGAGACCTGATTTCCTTTGTCGACATGGAGTGAGGGGGGCAGCGTCTGCGTAGTAATCAAATTTTATCTAAGAGTCTACGGAGTGTATCGGGTTGCACTTGGTGATTTAAAAGTAAAACTACTATAGGTTCTCGACCTCCGGTGTAGCTTACATGTTGCGTTGGCGCTTGATTTCTAAAACTGCAATGGTTATAGCAATTTCCGAGCAATTGTTTACCGAGACTGATAGTACTTGAGAAGAGTCTTATCTTATAAAAGNAAACAAAAAGGATAGAGCCGAGGGCTATATATCCTGTTAAATGAAGGTAGTACATAAATCTTTCTTTAAATGTGTGTTGAGGAGTCCTCGGGTTCGCAATGAAAATTTTGAATAATGAATAACGGGCTCTCGAACCAATTGCAGGATGTTATGCATTAATTATAAATCTCTTCAAAGTAAGAGTCAATCCAAACGTTTCAACT
>NW_018022981.1:14176-16160 GCF_002006095.1 Pseudomyrmex gracilis | reverse complement strand
TTAATGCTAGTGATAAGACAGGTATAACTTTATATTGCAGCTGAGAAAAGATATTTTACAGATTGGTGAACATCTTTTAGAACATGGAGTTTAATTGGAGAGTTTTAATTCTACATACATCTCTTCCTTTTCAGGTGTTACACCACTGTGTCTCGCTATTGAAAGTGGACGTGTAAGTGATGTTCAGATGCTTTTGGACAGAGGTGCTAACGTTAATGCTGAAACTTTGAGTGATAATTCTCCGCTTTGCGATGCGATTATATATGATGAAATAGAAATTGCTGAATTACTTTTAGATCATGGAGCTAACGTTAATGCTAGAGATAAGATAGGTATAACTTTATATTGCAGCTGAGAAAAGATATTTTACAGATTGATGAACATCTTTTAGAACATGGAGTTTAATTGGAGAGTTTTAATTCTACATACATCTCTTCCTTTTCAGGTGATACACCACTGCGTTTTGCTGTTGACTATGGACATGTAAGTGGTGTTCAGATGCTTTTGGACAGAGGGGCTGACGTTAATGCTGAAACTCGGTTTGGCACTACTCTGCTCCGCGATGCGATCAATTATGGGGAAATGGAAATTGCTGATTTACTTTTAAATCATGAACCTTTCCTTAACGGCAGTGATAAGTCAGGTATAACTCTATATTGCAACTGAGAAAGGATCAATCTGTAATGTACAGATTGATGAATATCTTAAAACATAGAGTTTATATTACTTCTACTTATATCTATTCCTTTACACCAAATGTTACACCACTGCTCCTTGCTGTTAAAAACGGACATGAAAAATTTGTAGGCACGATTTGTTGTGACAGACGTGCTAACGTTATTGCTAAAACTCGATATAGCACAACTTTGCTTCCTAATGCTATTGAAAATAGGGAAGTGAAAATTCCTGAATTACTTTTAAATCATGGAGCTAACGTTAACGCCAACGGTATAACTTCTTTTCATATTGCAGCTGAGAAAGGATACAAATTGATGAACATCTTTTAAAACATGGAGTTTAACCCACAAATGGTACACTGGTGCAAATTCGCACTACGGAAAAAATGAGATTATGTATACAAATGGTTTACTTTTTACAATATAAAAAAGAAAGATATTATAACTTAATCTACAAAACGCTCGCATTCAGTACATAGTGCTGAGCGATGATTAACGCACATTCTGCGCAAGCAATTTGAACATCTCAGACGTGTCTTACACTAGTGCACCACTTGAAGGTTAATTGGAGGGTTAATTCTACATATATCTCTTTTTTTTCAGATATTACATTACTGTGGTTTGCTATTCACAGAGGACATGTAAATGGTGTTAAAATTCTTTTGGACAGAGGTGCTAACGTTAATGCTGAAACTCTGGATGACACATCTCCGCTTCACGATGCGATTAAATATGAGAAAATAGAAATTGCTGAATTACTTTTAAATCGTGGAGCTAACGTTAATGCCAGTGATAAGTCAGGTATAACTTTATATTGCAGCTGAGAAAGGATATTTACAGATTAAGGATCATTTTTTAAAACATGGAGTGTACATTAATTTTACATATATCTATTCTTTTACACCAGGTGTTACACCACTACAAGTTGCTATTCAAAGAGGACATGTAGATGGTGTTAAGATGCTGTTGGACAGAGGTGCTAACGTTAATGCTGAAACTCTGGATGGCAAAACTCCGCTTCATAATGCGATTGAATATGATAAAATAGAAATTGCTGAATTACTTTTAAATCGTGGAGCTAACGTTAATGCCAGTGATAAGTCAGGTATAACTTTTTTTATATTGCAGCTGAGAAAAGATATTTACAGATTGATGAACGTCTTTTTGAACATTAAGTTTAATTGGAGAAGTAATTCTACATACATCTCTTCCTTTTCAGGTATTTCACCACTGTGTCTTGCTGTTCAAAAAAGACATGTAGATGGTGTTAAGATGCTCATGGACAGAGGTGCTAACGTTAATGCTAA
>NW_018022981.1:7764-13941 GCF_002006095.1 Pseudomyrmex gracilis | reverse complement strand
TTTCAGGTATTTCACCACTGTGTCTTGCTGTTCAAAAAAGACATGTAGATGGTGTTAAGATGCTCATGGACAGAGGTGCTAACGTTAATGCTAAATTTCGGGATGGCATAAGTCCGCTTCGTGAGGCGATTGAATATGATGAAATAGAAATTGCTGAATTACTTTTAAATCATGGAGCTAACGTTAATGCCAGTGATACGGCAGGTATAACTCTATAATGCACTTGAGAAATAATATATATACATTTTTGAAAATTTTTTAAAACATGGAGTTTATGGTAATTTTACATGTATATCTACATTTACACCAGGTGTTACACCACTATGTCTTGCTGCTAAAAAAGGACATGAACAATTTGTTAAGATGTTTCTTGACAGAGGTGCTAGCGTTAATGCTGAAACTTGGGATGGGACAACTCCGCTTCACGATGCGATTGAAAATAAGAAAATAGAAATTGCTGAATTACTTTTAAATCATGGAGCTAATGTTAATGCCAGTGATAAGATAGGTATAACTCTATAATGCACTTAAAAAATTATATATATAAATTTTTTAACATTTTTTAAAACATGGAGTTTATGTTAATGTTACATATATATCTACATTTACACCAGATGTTACACCACTACGTCTTGCTGCTACAAACGGACATGAACAATTTGTTAAGATGTTTCTTGACAGAGGTGCTAACGTTAATGCTAAAACTTGGAATGGAACAACTCCGCTTCACGATGCGATTCAAAATAAGGAAATGAAAATTGCTGAATTACTTTTAAATCATGGAGCTAACGTTAATGCTAGTGATATGACAGGTATAACTTTATATTGCAGCTGAGAAAAGATATTTAAATATTGATGAACATCTTTTAGAAAACGGAGTTTAATTGGGGAGTTTTAAATTTACATATATCTCTTCCTTTTCAGGTGATACACCACTGTGTCTCACTGTTAAACTTGGACATGTAGATGATGTTAAGATGCTGATGGAAAGAGGTGCTAACGTTAATGCTGAAACTCTGGATAGCACATCTCCGCTTCACTATGCGATTCGATATGAGAAAATGGAAATTGCTGAATTACTTTTAAATCATGGAGCTAACGTTAATGCCAGTGATGAGTCAGGTATACCTTTATATTGTAGCTGAGAAAAGATATTTACAGATTGATGAACATCTTTTACAACATGAAGTTTACTTGGAAAGTTAATTCTACATATATTTCTTTCTTTTCAGGTGATACACCACTGCGTCTTGCTGTTCATAATGGACATGTAGATGATGTTAAGATGCTGTTGGAAAGAGGTGCTAACGTTAATGCTGAAACTCGGGATGGCACAACTCCGCTTCATGATGCGATTAAATTGGAGTATATAAAAATTGCCGAATTATTATTAAATCATGGAGCTAACGTGAATGCTAGTGATGAGTCAGGTATACCTTTATATTGTAGCTGAGAAAAGATATTTACAGAGTAATGAACATCTTTTACAACATGGAGTTTACTTGGAAAGTTAATTCTACATATATCTCTTTCTTTTCAGGTTTTACTCCATTGCGTTACGCTGTTGAATGTGGACATGTAGATGGTGTTAAGATTCTCATGGACAGAGGTGCTAACGTTAATGCTGAAACTCAGGATGGCACAACTCCGCTTCATGATGCGATTAAATTTAAGAATATAAAAATTGCTGAATTACTATTAAATCATGGAGCTAACGTTAATGCTCGTGATGAGTCAGGTATAACTTTATATTGTAGCTGAGAAAAGATATTTACAGATTGATGAACGTCTTTTTGAACATTAAGTTTAATTGGAGAGGTAATTCTGCATACATCTCTTCCTTTTCAGGTATTTCACTACTGTGTCTTGCTGTTCAAAAACGACATGTAAATGGTGTGAAGATGCTCATGGACAAAGGTGCTAACATTAATGCTGAAACTCGGGATGGCACAACTCCGCTTCATCATGCGATTAAATATAAGGAAATGNAAATTGCTGAATTACTATTAAATCATGGAGCTAACGTTAATGCCAGTGATAAGTCAGGTATAACTTTTTATATTGCAGCTGAGAAAAGATATTTACAGATTGATGAACGTCTTTTTGAACATTAAGTTTAATTGGAGAGTTAATTCTACATACATCTCTTCCTTTTCAGGTGTTACACCACTGCGTGTCGCTGTTGAAAATGGACATGTAGATGGTGTGAAGATGCTCATGGACAGAGGTGCTAACGTTAATGCTGAAACTCGGGATGGCACAACTCCGCTTTATGATGCGATTAAATTTGAGTGGATAAAAATTGCTGAATTACTATTAAATCATGGAGCTAACGTTAATACCAGTAATAAGTCAGGTAAAACTTTATATTGCAGCTGGGAAAAGATATTTACATATTGTTGAACATCTTTTAAGACATGGAGTTTTATGTTAATGCGACATTTATCTCTTTTTTTACACCAGGTTTTACACCACTGTGGTTTGCTGTTAAAAGAAGTCGTGTAGAAATTGTTGCGATGTTGTTAGACAGAGGTGCTAACATTAATGTTATATCATATAATGATTTTTATTACTCTTCTAGTCGCCTTTATAATGATTATAATGTCTTTTTTAATCACATTTATTGTGAAGAAATTGTTGAGTGTCTTAAACAGCATATAATTAAGTTAAAAGCTGCAAATTTATTCGTAAGTGAACAATTATTATCAATGAGCAGGAATTATGAAATAAGTGAGTTACAGGATAAATGTGAAAAAGAAGTAGCAATCATGAAGAATGAGAAAATTAGTAATACTAACATATCATTTTACGATATCTTGATAAAAGATACAAATCTAGTAATATACATGAGAAGTGAAAATGTAGTGCAGGCTTTAAGTTCAGACGAGTATAAAACAAAATTTCCAATATACTCTAGCATGATAAAAAATCAGTTCAGAATAGGTATGAAAAAGAAAGAGTTGTTCGAAGAAGGTATTAAAAGTTTCTATTTTTTTTGTAATTTTCCTGATCTACCACTTGATTGTATTGAACAAATATTTAGTTACTTAAGTGATAATGACATAAGAATTTTAATAGATACTTGTAAGTCTGTTAGTGTCAGTATTCTTAATACTGATATTAATGATGTAGAAATTACTTCAAATACATCTAAAGTGCTATGTGTGTAAGTTAAGGAAAAACGAACTATTTTAAACATGAAATAACAGCTATAAAAACTTAAAAATTATTGCTGTATTTTAAATACAGATTACTATCTTATTTTGAAATTAGTTTTTTTTAAGATTTTATTTTATTCTACTTTTTTGAAAGTTGTTTTTTACGTTTACATTCTCTTGGACGTGTTTTTTTATGGTGGATTCAACGAACACTAGACTGTTTTATATCTTCCACTTTTTCAAACTTTGTGTCAGATTTTATAACATTTGTATGACGCAAAATTTATATACATTAATCTGATGATACTTTTTTTATTGAACAGAGTGTAACACGTGTAATTGCTTTTATTAATTTGAAAAATAAAATTAGATTGGAAAGCTTTGAATTAATCTTTGTTTTTATCACAGATATATGTATGTATTTTTCTTCTATATATACAGGGTGTCCCAGAATTGCCGTACAATTTCTCGTAGGCAGGTAGAAGTAAAACTGAGTCGAAAAGTCCTGAACCATTTTTTTCTATTATTTATAATAAAAGAGTAATTATTGAGTAAATCAGGCCAATCAGCGCAGACCTTTAGCCAGGCGCACGTCAGTGAGCGCTCACACACACTAGGCGCGCGGCTCACTGACGTGCGCCTGGCTAAAGGTCTGCGCTGATTGGCGTGATTTACTCAATATTTACTCTTTTATTATAAATAATAAAAAAAAATGATTCAGGACTTTTCGACTTAGTTTTACTCCTTCTACCTGCCTACGAGAGATTGTACGGCAATTCTGGGACACCCTGTATATAAGGACCCGTTATTTCGAAGTTGGATGTGCGAGTTCGTGGAATGAGCGTGAGAGTTGCGAATGGCAAGCGGAATTTACCCATAAAATTAAATAGGTGCGTTCAAACAACTCAACAGTTGCACACCTGTTGAGAGATAATCACTTCTGATTGGATCATACTTCTGGATCCGTCCTAGATTTTGTAGAATAGTCCTATCATAAGTGATGATTTTTCAACCGTTGAGTTTACTGAACGTAACCAATGCCGTGGTAACTGTTAAGCCCCTTGCACAACGGAAAGAATAGCGATAGCGATAGAAATAACACAGTTTTTAACACAGAAATCCAACTCGCGTCGGAAATTTCATCGCTATTGCTTATTCCGATTTTCTGATTTGCATTGATACATGTGTAGTTTTGTATGTTAGATTCCGCTGTTCCTACCTTTATTTTTAAATATAAACTCTTTAAAACTTTTGTTATTTCTATCGCTATCGCTATTCCGTCCATTGTGCAAGAGGCTTTATCTAGCGCCGCCTAGCGGCTTGGGGTCATTAAGGCATAGACTTATATAATAGACGGAACATTCGTGTAAGAGGAGCTGAAGCTTCGGTAAGGCCCGGTTTCACAATTGACGGTTAACTCGAATTAACGGAAGCCCAACTTGCTGAACTCGGCGTAACGCATTTTTTCTTCCTAAACATGAACTGTGATTGGTTAGCGAAGATTTGACAAAGAAGATTGAACGCCTTAAACCGAGCTCAGCAAGTCGAACTTCGGTTAATTCGAGTTAACCGTGAATTGTGAAATCGGATCTAAAAGAGACAAAAATAGTCGTGGAGTAATTTTCTTCTTTTCTAGCAGTGAGTTGATTGGTGGCCGCGGCAGGTTGAGAACACAGACTTCTATCAGAGAGAAGCCTGAGAGCGGCCATGCCATTGTAGTTTCTTACGACGGTTTCAGCCGCTGGTTTTAGCCGTATTTCCACAAAAGTGGAACTCAAAGGCCGTTCTCCATGAAACTCAAGTTGCAGGTCTTGTGGAACTGACCAATCACGTTGGTTGATTGGCTGATTTGACTCTGCAATTGGTCAATTCCACGAGATCTGCTACTTGCGTTAATGTAGAACGGCCTTTGAGTTCCACTTTTGTGGAAATACGGCTAAAACCAGCGGCTGAAACACAGACTTTTATAGTATACTAGACATATATGTAATACTTCTATATTGCTAGTACGGTGCCGACCAGAAGCTCACCGTTACGGTGCAGACAATATAGTAGCCTCTCTTTCCAGCTGCTTTATGCGCATGCGATGAACATTCAAGCACGCTTGCGCATTTCTCTTTCTCGCGTTCTTTCTCTCTCTTTCTAATATTTTGTCTCGCTCGCACTCACTTGGTAGATGCGCCTGCGCATAATGACGCTCGACTATCTATGCCCATATTTGGACTTCGTGCGTCTCTTTTTCTCGGGCCTCGTGCCTCTCATTGCNAAGATACGCGACTAGCAATATAGGAGTATTACATATATGGCCTACCCCCACTACCTAAGTTAGCGATCTAGTGTAGTATAGAGTCCCTGGAAATAAGAGTCTGGCCATTGGTGTCAAACTTTTCATTGGTTCTGAAACAAAATGGCGGAACCAATGGATAACGTTATAGCCACACATTAAATTTGATTTAAATAACAGTATGCCTGTTCATGGTGGTAGCATTTTTTGCTCTTATAATCTTCTTTTTCTTTCTTTTCCTCCAATGCTCGAATATATATCTTATTTTACGTATAAAATTGGTAATTTAAAGTAATAGTAACAAATTATAAAACAGCCAACTACGCAACAACCAGTCATTTTCTGCAAAACAAACACATAAATATATTTGCAATTATTCTATCAAATTGCTAACAGAAGGTTAGAATGTCATTTTTTGTTGCACAGTGTCTGTACATACCTATTTTTCTATCATAGGTTTTATGTCCAATTTCTCCACTTCTGAAGAAGTTTTAGATAAGATACAATATATGTTTTTATATATTTCTTCAAAGAATAGCTATCGGGAGATATAAGAAAATCGGCCTTATACGATATAGAATACGATATATATAGGGTGCATTCCGATATTTACTGCCAGTACTGGCAGCGTCACAAGTACCGTTCCAAAATACATAGCAGTAAGCTGTCGAAGCACGTTTGCGAGCATATGACGTCACGGATTTTGTCGTCACTTCCTGCTTTTATCACTGCGGT
>NW_018022981.1:6204-7694 GCF_002006095.1 Pseudomyrmex gracilis | reverse complement strand
CTTCAAAAGATACTATAAAATCGTTCCGTTATACGATGGAAGAAACAGTACAAGTAATTGCGGAACATAGAAACAGCACTGTTTTATGACGTCACATTGTCAGTACTGGCAGTGAATATCGGAATGCACCCATAGTAACTATCGACGCCATTTTGTTTCAGATTAAACATTGGCCAGACTCTTATTTCCAGGGACTCTAGTGTAGTATAGAAATCTGTGATTACAATTCTCGTCCTTTTCTTTTGTTCGCGCTCATACCGCCATCTCTTAGAAGCACGAAGAGATGCGGCACACATTCGGGCACGCATTCGGGCCATAGACATATTGCCCCGTAGTGGGGCAATAGAGGAGCATCGAGCGATGAAGGGGCGACAGTAGGCGATTGACATCATAGACTTTCTATGGAGTTGTCTTCCGAGTGGGGAGTCCCCACTCCAGGTGCTGAAAGACAGAGACAGAGACTCGGGTGAAAGCATCTGTCTCACTCCGAAGTTTGACTCACTTCCCCTCTCACACGCGCAGTCTATTTCTTATACGTCTATGATTCGGGCACGCATTCTTGTGTCGCCTTGTGTCGACTGCATATATGTAATACTCCTATATTGCTAGTCGCGTATCTTCGCAATGAGAGGCACGAGGCCCGAGAAAGGGAGACGCACAAAGTCCAAATATGGGCATAGATGGTCGAGCGTCATTATGTTCACCGCATGCGCACAAAGCAGCTGGAGAGAGAGGCTACTATATTGTCTGCACCGTAACGGTGAGCTTCAGGTCGGCACCGTACTAGCAATATAGGAGTATTACATATATGGGGTAGGCAAAAAGTGAAGCCGAGTTAGGATACGCCGCCATTTGTAATACGGACGCGCCAACTTCACACATTTCTATACTGCACCAACTTTTAAATGAATTAAATTTTTATTTTTTATACCAACAAATTAAAAGTTACAAAACAAATATTTGTATTTACAAAGACAGGAATCATATAAAAAAATATATATTTATTAGTGGCAAACGATTATTTAAAGAAAAAGTAACCAGATTTGAATAAAGGTAAAATATAATGTATTTATTAAATATTTATAGTGGCTTTTACACACACAACAACAACAACAACAACAACAACAATATAAAATAACCGAAATAAGAACAAAAATTAGTAATAACTTTAAAATTATTTCAAAGTTTTATGCAGTTACATGTGACTAAATAACACTGTTTTACTTAATTTCTCTACAGACAGACATATTTTACATGTGCACATGTAAGTATCAGACTGCCGTGCATATAAGAATTTCAGTTCATTATATTTGAGGTGCAGCCGCGCCAAGTTGTTTTGCATTAAATAGTTTTTATTTTGACAGAATTTTTTTTTCTTTTTTTTTTGTTTTTCACGGAAAGTAAAGTTTTGCTGGGTCTACTTGTTAGTTTTACTACAAATCCTTTTGTTAATTTAATAGGCCCAGACAATTCTTTTTTTCAAAATTTTT
>NW_018022981.1:0-5884 GCF_002006095.1 Pseudomyrmex gracilis | reverse complement strand
ATACATTATTATATTATAGTAAACTGAAAACTTTAATATACATAAGTTTACTTGGTTGTATGTACGTGCGTGTGAGATAGATGATGCACTATTTTTTTTCTTCAAATTCTTTATCTTTTCCATTGTTTCTTTATTCTGTTTTTTTCATACTTTCGTAACGAGTAGAGGTTAACTTTTTCGCTCCGGGACTGGTCCATATATGGACCAACAAAAAAAGCGAATGTAATAGATGTTTATAAGGTCAATTTAATGCACTAAATTTAGGAAAAAAATTGAAAAAAATCCTGGTTACTTCTTTGACCTTCAAAATTAACTTGTAAATAATTAATTAATTAATTCAGCTAAAATGCGAGGACAATTTTAAAGGAAAAATCCCCGGAGCGAAAAGGTTAAAGGCAGAAGCACGTAAGAAACATGTAATCGTGGTATGACATTGCCCCACATGTTTCTGAGAAGTGTGAAGATATCAAGAAGAAAAGTTTTTGCATAGTATGTGTCATTTCTCATCTTTAAGTTGCGTGTAATAGTAATATTATTTCCTATTCTACTAATTGTCACTTTTAATACATTCGGTATGACAACAAATGCAACCAAATGCGTGGATATTAGAGGCGTGGTGAAAAATGTTGTTTGGATCACATTTATTATCGAACCACAATGTTCAATAGGCATGTTCGAAAGAGCTGTATCACTGTGTTTGTATAATTTGAATGGTAAATCTAGCCTTGGGTGCTGGATGTTCCCAATATGGAAAAATCCATTCATTTGGAATACGCGATAAAATCAGTAATCTATATAATAAAAATAAAATATTACGATGATACATAAGTACAGTGAACAAATGTATTACATTACATAAAGTATTGCCTTAGTAGTAACAACTTCTCAATCATATTTAAAAAGAACAAATGTAAAAGGAATGGGATAAAATTTAACATAATACGACGTTTTTCGTATAAATATCTAGTTTTTAAATGTAGTATACTAGGAATTCATGATAAATTTTCAAAGAAAATTAGTAAATGTAAACTACATTATATAAATTAATAGTATTATATTATGTACACTAAAAACCTGTATGTTGCAATATTTAAAGGTATAAATATCTATCAAATAATAGTTTGATAATGTTGTGTAGAAACAAATGTAATTTATAAATGTCATTCTAGTATAATAATTGCAGTACAAAAGTGATAGTGTGTATAATAGCTTTATATGTGCACTTACTCTGTCGCTTCAGTTTGACTTATGTACGTATCAACTGTGACAACTTCCGTCAAATTACATTTATACATCGAAGTTACCACATATTTTCCAGATTTCACAGGTTTTTCCATTTTTTTAAGTATAAAAATGGATGTAGAGATGTTGTGTGTTTTTATGGGAGTAATATCCACAGTTTTAAATCGATTTTTAGTAGTAGTTACCTCTGATACAGTAACATCCCAATGTGATATATAGTCATACAGAATTTCAGTTTCAACAAACAGAGTATGTATATAACAATAACGTCCGATTCGTAATCGAATGTCTTTTTGCTCACATGACACGTTTAGCACAACGGTAGAATGAACGGTAAGAGAGGTGTTTTGTCTTTCTAAAGAAATAGTGTAATTTATCGGTTGTATACACTGCGATGTCCAAGGCGAATTCGCGTCAGTGGAAGAAGCAACTCCAGTGACAGATATTAAGCATATTGCTCCGAAGACTATAAGCATCTGCGTAATGCGTATCTATAAAATTATTTTGCTTGTTAAACAAAAAGTACAGATATACATTAAAACAAAACTTTTACGCAACTTTATTATAAAACAACAGACCTTTGCAGTATCAAATACAAAAACAGCATTTATAAATGTGTACCCGGGAGGAATATAAGTATGTTTTTATCAATAATCTCTTACTTCTATTACACATACACATCACACTATTTGTCACGATTGTGGTATACCAATTCAACATACACAATGACGGGTAAAACAACAAAGTATAAAGAACACAAGTATAAAGAATAATTGTATACTACACGTTTTGCACTAAATTTGATATTATTTCAACAATTAAAATTAAGAAACTATGTTTCGGAAAACTGTTTACTTTACTTTTTAACGCGTTTTAAATTATTCTCTGTATAACAGTAAAAAAACTTCTTAAAAAATCGTATGAATAAATGTATGTAGTAGTTACCATATTTAAAAAGAAAATGGAGCGTAACATTTTAGTAATTGTTTCTTTGCACCTTCAGCACAAAAACAGTATAATACGCTTTAAAGATAATAAATCTATGATTTATGATATTCACTGGCCGATATTCGCATACGTTTAGAGACACAGAAAACAATATTTTACGACAATTGAAACTTTCTAAAAAACACTATAAAGAAATAAAGACTTACCATCTTCTATATATAGTGGAGTTCAATGCATTAAAAATCTCGTATGAGTATCATTACAAACTACTAGTACAAGATCGAAAACGTATCGTTTGCGCGATCTTAACTCTTCGAGAAATCTTCGAAAACTAAGAAACAATCGTTCCTGTGGAATAATACCTACATGTCGCGATGTACACATGTGTGTTGGGAAAATTGACCTTATTTTATTCTCTTCTACGTACATATATGATAATAGAAGTAAAGGTGTTAACTGTCACGGTTTAAACGTACAAATTCATATAATAATATAATGAAACATATACAGATATTGTTTTAGTTTATCTTACGTACAAAAAGAAACAGGACAGTAGGAACACGTTCACAGTTGATTGTGTATAAAAATTAAGTTTCTTTGGTGCAAAGTGAATTACAAACTGTTTCGTTTAAAAGATTCGATCTTTAAAAAGCAATTGAATAAACAAATTAGTGAGTGCCGAATCGATGGATTATGTACTTATACAAGTGTGTATTTACTTTCAATGATGGTCAAAGTTCTGTGGTCAAAACACAAAAATGTTATGTGTTCTGTGTGTTGACCACAAAAATTCGACGCCGATTGCGTGGTGACATCACGTTCAGTGCGTTGTAAGATACCTTTCTTCAACATAAGATTCTTCGACTTATATGTTTTCTCTCTCTTTACTATGTCAATGCTTAAATTTCAGATTCAATAGAATACATTTCAAATGTAAACAATCAAATGCAATTGTGACTTTGTGATCAAGCATGGAATTAATTGCGAGCACTAAATAACTGGTTTATAGTACGATCACTTGTTGACAAGACCGTTAACAGGAAGTCGCGTGAGCTATCGGATGACTGCTGTATGAAATTTGCATACGACTACAATACAACAATTTTGAACAAATTCTGATTCGGCATATCGCTCGGGAACCTTTGTGCGTAAAAACTTTAGAGTCAATATATTGGACTCTTGTGATGTTGCAACATACCTGTTGTTCTGAGAATGTTATTGTCTTTTACAAGAAATCTCTCTTTGGTCAACAATCGTAGAAAGTTTCTTTTCTTTTTTCCATTAAAAATGAGTAACAAAATTATCCAGTTATCATTTAACTTGTTTTAACGTATGGCGCGTAAACATTTATGAAGTAGTACGTATTCATTTCGTTGTAATGGCTTTACTTAGGCAACTTTTAGTTTTATGTTACTTCATTCTTTTTCTCTATTTTTTAATATTTTTGTTATTTCTGTTTTTTATATCATCGATTAAACTGCGTTGTTGTCAATTAAACCCACCTTGGTACTAAGAGATAATTACGCTACAGTATTACATTCAGGACTGTCTATCAGATCCTTAGAGTACAGTACTGCCGCTACTCTGCACTTCTTTGTTATAATGAGCTATGTATAAGATATATATAAAAAATAAATATATCTATAAAATTATAGAGAAATTAAGGAATTTGTCCTTTATATTATAAATATATTTGTGCGCATCAGCACACACACAATCTACATCTTATTCATATATTAATATTTCAGACAAATCCGGCTGAAATGCTGGATTTCAAAAAAGAAGCGAAGTGAAAAGCTTGAAATAAGAAAAAGAGCATCTCGCAAGTAGCGACAGAAGCAAAGCTACATCGAGTATGCTAACACATTGATTGAACATTATACTTACATATTATTGTCATCGGTTTACGTTGCTATTGTTTATTTGTACGTAAAACATAAAGTGTCCTATGTTGTTAGGTCAGTTTGTTATTTGCTCATACGTACAACAAACTATCGCGAATATTGTTTAACTTTGTCTCTATTCTATTACCTTTATTATTGAATTATCACTCTTTCAAACGTGACATAATCGTAAAGACTGAAGCGCATACTGCGTACTTCATAAGAGTATCCATCACTCAGCACTTTCCAGAACAAGATGGAAGTGGAAAACTGATTGATTCTTTTTTGTTTATGCGTTATGCAAAAATTTGTTGTTTGGCTCGAAAAAAGTGCAATAACTGTCGTTTTCTGGCTTTTCTCCGCTAAAATTTGTGTACCATAATAAAGTACTTCAGTGTACCGTAACCACATCCCCGCTTCTACTTATTTGCGAAAAATCGGCAGAACGTAAACGCAATGGGAGACGCAAATGCATGAATATATATGTGTTTACACAAAAACTTATTGAAACTAACTGCATAGTCACAGAAAAAAAGAAAACGTTACAAAGTGATACAAAACATTTAGTGCAAATAACATTTTTATTTTATCTTCTTTAATAACTATCTTTGTTTAGAACAAACATACTAGATTATAACTTATCACTTAACAGTTTGTAAATACTACTTATTAATTAACTTTACATTTATATTTGCATAACATTAAACGATATTACATAATATAAATTTTTCTCTTACTGTCATTGATTTCTATACTTAGATACTGTGCGTTTAGTTAGCAATGTGTATATTCATATATTTATGTGTGTTGTACATAAATATACATATACATGGTCAACGGCGTGTATATAAGTATTACATCTTAATGACAAAACGTAGTCATTCTAACGAGTAACTCCTTATTACATATTAAAATCCAAAAAATATATTTCCGCTTTTAATCATAATCAGCAAGTTGTGTTATCATAAATTATAACTTATTTAAACAAAAGAAACTTACAATTGAAGATACATTTAACTGGTAAATTCTTTTAACTAAAATTGTTTGTTTACATGCAAAACAACACAAAAAAAACTTTATATTTTCATGTGTTTGTAATTAAAAACATACTAGGGTCTATAACTGATTGATGTTTGTATTTTACTTAAAAAATTACGACGATATTCAACTTTTTCTTTATTAGCATCGAGAACATATGGTTCCTAAACCAGATTACAAAAAGTATTTCTAATAAAATCCTGTATACTTCTGCAAAACATTGATTAAGACAATATACAAAATATACTTTTAATTGAAAATAATAAAAAAACTAACAGTGTACACATACAAAAAGGCTATATCTAAAAAAAGAACAGAAAATGTAACGCACAATTCCACAAAAGAAGTAAAGTAATAATTTAAAGAATTTACAAGTACCTTTACCATGTATATATGCAGCAATTTCTGTAAGAACATTTCGTTAGTAATCTGAAACAATAATGTGCCCTTATCACCCAGATAGCCAAGTCTGTAAAAAGCAGATCATGCAAGTGTCTGCTATCACCTGTTGTCAACAAAAAGGCTACAAATCTGATACAGAAGTTGTTATTATTGATTAAGTCTACAAATTGGTGCCAAAAATCGAGCAGATCTTGCTCACAAAATCTGACAGCAGATTGGCTGCAGAAACCGAGCAGAATCTGCAGCTTTTGGCGATTCACGTAAAATGATGCATTTAAAAGGTTTCAAAATGTTATTTTTATAACATAAAATATAGTTAAGTCTTTTGAATTAACTATTTTTTTAGTTTAAAATAAAAAATGCAATGCAAT
>NW_018022980.1:0-16184 GCF_002006095.1 Pseudomyrmex gracilis | reverse complement strand
CTTCGGATAGAATATTACTACATCTGGATGGTTTTTCTGTAAAAAAAGAAATGTCTTTTATTTGTAAGCAATAATATTACTTCACCTACCATCGCATATATTTTCGTATTCAATACACCGCGACATTGCATACACATAATTCATATACAATATTTATATGCATTAATGCAAAATATTGATTATTCATTATAGTAATTATTCATAAATTATATAATACTACACATTATATTCTTACCGTGCTGAATAACAAGTACATCCTTCTGTGCATTTATGTTTTTTTTGCCTAATAGTATTTACATTATTGTTTACATTGAAAGAATCTTGGCAAAACGGTACTTCAGATAGAACAGTAAATTTTCGTATTGAATACAACGTGACATTGCATACACAATAATTTATAAACAATTTTTACACAACAGTGCAAACTACTGATTATAAGCCAGTGGGTGCTGGGACAGTTTTTTTTTTGGGGGGGGACAGAGTCCGCATTGGCTTAATTTCAGAAACTTTCACCAGTGGGTGCTGGGACTGTCATTCTGCAATGACAGAGTCCGCACGGGGGAAATTTTTTGGCAAAGAAACCAGTAGGTGCTGGGACGCGTAGGGTCGCGGCACGTCGTGGTGCACGCGGTCGGTGGGCCGGGTTTGCTATTAAGTAGCGAGAGATGTCCAGGTCAGCTGTTCCGGGGAGCCGTGAAAACGGCTATCGCTGGGCCGTGAGAACGGCCGTGGGGACGGTCAGTATACCGGGGTCAATGCCCCGGGTACGGTCGGTACTGGAACCTTCCGAGTCAACACCTCGGAGAGGCCGGATCGGCTACCCGAGTCAACACCTCGGGAGGATGGCGGTCAGGATTCCTCCCGAGTCAACACCTCGGGAGGAAGGATCGGGCTACCCGAGTCAACACCTCGGAGGAGACGTCGGTGGCTCAAGTCAGCTCCTCGAGCATACGGTTTGGGGCACGGGTGTCTTCCCGAGTCAACACCTTGGAAAAAAGGAACGGTGATTCCGAGTCAACACCTCGGAGATCGGAGCGGGTGTTTTCCGAGTCAGCACCTCGGAGAGACATTAAATCTACTTAGATCTAAGCAGATCTGAACAGATCTAAGTTGATCTACTATAGTAAATCTGAGTAGATTTAATAATAAATAAAAGTGTACATTTACATAAATCTACTTATATCTATTTACATTTACTTTATATCTATTTGGATCTACTTAGATCTATTTTTCCGCTTTTTTATCTTGGTAGATTTAATCCATTAACTTAGATCTACTTGGATTCAATCCATTTATTTTTTCACAAAGAGAGAAAGAGAGAGAGAGAGAGAGAGAGAGAGAGAGAGAGAGAGAAAGAGAACAAAGTAAGCAAAAAACTATAGAGATATGTATTGTAACGTGACACCTTTTCGGTGTCCGTCACAGGGTAATTAATACGGCCGCCGGGAGGGCGGTAGGCCCGCGTCTCTCCTTATTTAGAGAGAGCGACCTATCTTATATTGCGTGGCGTCTCGTAGGACGCCGGTTTTCATATATCGAAGCAGCTGCCGAGCGAAACGCGCGCTGATCACGCGCCCGCGATTACGATCTTTTGTATGGATTTTTGTATTCATTTCTGTAAAGCGAGCCGCTGTGCGGCTAATAGTTTTGTGTGTGTGTCGTCCCGTCCGTTACAGCGATCAGAAGAGGAGCTAATTAGCAATCAGTCTCACGAGAAGAAGAGAGAAGAAACAGAGCGAACAGCTAAGGGACAGGAGCGTACGAGTCGAGCGGCCAAGGGGCGAGGAATGACCGGTTGTCTCGGAGAGGGCGGTCGGAAAAGGCGCCATCCTGACACTTACGACGTTGTCGGGATCCGATGAGCGTGTACGACCCGTCGACCCGAAGTGGAGGATACGCCTTAGAAAGCTGCGGAATCTTCCACAGGAATCGGGAGGTAAGGGCCCGACGCGGCTCTACAGTCGCCCTTGGAAGGACAGCGCGGATCTACGCGAGTGGTGATTGATCACCGCGCCACGCGACGCGTTACCTGATTGGCTGATTAGCGTACGCAGGGGATCTAGCGGAACGCGGAAGCCGAACGCCGCAAGACTCGAGAGACACTGTTGTGCGAACCAGCAAAGAGAGCGTGGGCTGCCGGAGAACCTCCGAAAATAGTGCGTGCCAGAGTGCGAAATTGAGTCTTGGTGCCGAACACCTGCTGCTTAGGGAGAACCGAGAATATCCCGGTGTCTAAGCCCAGGAACAACGAGTGAAGGCTGATTGCGAGAAGCTGTCGCCGCCAAGTGAGTGCCTTCAGGTTTTCAACCATCCGCAACTGCGTGTCGCGAGTCCGTTTTTTCCGCGTATACCGTTCCGGCGACTCGAATTCCGTTGACCAAAGTCGCGGATTCGACGCGGAGGTAATCGCGTTAATTGTGATCGCGAGATATGGTAGCTGTCGGGTTTAACAGTGCATTGCGTCGGTCAATTGTAAAGATCGCTCTCTCTCTTCCGTGGTCGCCACAGTGTTCTATGTTTTGTACCGTCTAACCAAAATTGTTGTCGATTTGTTATAATTTATTCGTTTTCGCGTTGTATTGAATGTAAATTGTAGCGTAGTTTGAATTAATTACCGTGGACGGTTCCGGGTCGGGTCGCTATTGTTTATTTCTGCGAAGCGCATTCCGGACTTATCGTGTTTACGTCGGGGCGCTAGAAGATTGCGTCAGCGGGCGAGAAGAACGATACGAGTTCCCGTCGCATCCCGTCGCTGGCCGATGCCGGGATAATTTTTCTATCCAGCCGCGCGAAATCTTATCGCTCCTATTAACTATCACATACTTGCGATCGGCCGTCAACTGGCCACTAAGAATTCGTGGCTAAAACCGCGCTACCTCCGTTACACTAACCGTCCACGATTTTTGTCATTTTTGTCGTTGCGCCGTGTATGCGTGCCGCGATCACCGCTTGCCGACGATCGGCTCCAAGCTTTGTATACGATATCTGATATTGTAAACAGGCGGAAGGCCGCTACACTCACAAGCTGTCGCAACTAAATATATTCTTTGTTAACCTGTTTATCATTCAACTGAGCTGAGTTTCTTTTTCGCCCTACGCCTAAAAGTCGCCTCCCGAACCCCCGCCTCTCCGTTTCAGATTCTGAGCTGCCGTGAAGCATTCTTTTAGCAGAGAAATTACCGTCACGTCCGGCTACATTGGTGAATTTATTGTCTTGTGTTTGTGCGGCGTGATTCTCACGCCTGGCGCCCAAGTTTGGTTCATAGATTCCGTCGGGTAAGCCAAGGACGTGCCAAAAGTGTGTGTGACGCTCTCGTACACCACCAGAAACGGGAGTAACAAAACTCAAAATACAGTCGCTCACAAGATATATATATATATATATATATATATTGCGACATAAACATAGTTACAACGGTTTTCTAGTGACGGGGTGCCCCGTCACAACGTGTTAAAGTCGCTACATCGGTAATTCCAAAAATTGCGTGTTGCTGGAATAAGTCAAGATTTTGCGAAGAAATGTCGAATAGCAGTCAAATTACCACTATCCCGACGGAAAAGTGTTCGCGTACCGTTAAAAGAATAGTTCACCAAAGAAATTACATGGTTTTGCACAATATACGCATTTAATACTTTATATACGAAAAATATTTACGTGGGATTACATACTTCAAACAGCAATGGGATTTTCAAACCACTTATAAGACTCACCGGCAATTCAGCACACAGAATCGATTTTGAATACAGTGACTGGATAAAATTCTCCAATTGCAGAGAAGAGTTAAACTCTTATTTATGCAGAAATGAGACAATTGTCACTCCTGTCATCATCGGTAATATCGTCATTATTTCCACTACGGCTTACGGCAAAAAAGCGTTATTGCTAACAACAAAAGACAAAGAGTTGAATAAAGACGCCGCAATACAAAATACGACACCGACAACTTTCTCTCCGGCAAAGAAACAAAGAATCTTCAAGATATCCATCATGATGCACGAAGTTACATTTGATGGACTTGTAAACGTTTTGCAATGTGTCGAAGAGCGATATGTTCAATTACAATCTATTCAACAACATATTAACGATTGCCTGTTATTTGATAAAAAAAATAGAATTAAGTTTACCTAATAGATATTTAGATGAAAAAATGGTAAAAGTTACATTACAGAATAATTACTCTGATCTTGAACATAATGTACGTTTATAATTAAACAATCTAACGTTTATTGATACTTATTTTACTATTATATTTAAAAAACTATACTTAGAATTAATCACTGTATTTAACAAATTACTTTATGCTACATATCAATAAGAAATTATCCGCATATATATATATATATATATATATATATATCACATATCTCAAACCGCATATATGTATCACATATCTCAAGTGTTATAATTGATTTGGTAATAAGTTTTCTTGAATAAATATGTAACTAAAACAAAAGTTTTGTGTGAGTGTGTCTAACCTTTTACTCCCTCATTTTCTAATATTCTAAGTGTAAAGAATAAAATACATGTATTAGTTTTATATATATTATTTATGGAATTACAAGATCTTATGGTGTGCCGTTTTACTTATTAATATTATAGGAAGCAGTTTCATTGTATAATGAAAAAAAAATTTGTAAGTTAAAATAAAGACAACTTGTTTTGGAAAAAATTATTATTGTTGTGCGGCAATTTTTAAAATAAAGTTAAGTAGGTGAGGCCATTAAGCAATGTGATGAGACATCACTATCATTGCTCAAGGACCTGTTTAGGCTGCGGGGCAACAACAGTTCTAGGAAAAACTGCTGATTGCCACAAGGTGCGACACATCGCCGCATTGTCCGAAGTGTAACGCAGCATGTGTTGTCAGCGGCACCGGTAACTAGCACGGCCGTTGCTAGGACCGGTGGGTCTGCTGAATCGGCGCGATTGATCTACTATAAATCGGTCGCGCGGATGAAGCAGAGCAGAGACTGTGAACAGACTGCTGGCTCACTATGTGGCTCCGCAAGCCGGAGAGTATACCGCAGTGAGGAACAGCCGTGTAAGGAATGTTGAAGGAACATTGTAACGAAATGGAGCAATAAAGATAATATTATAAGTTCAAGTATAGAACTTATTCTTTTCTCCAACCAATCTCCTCGACTTCCAACAAATTTTGGTGGCAGCGGTGGGATCTCTCGTTCCGTGTGTCAAGGACGGGACTCAGCAGGAGATTCCGGTTAGATCAAGAGTAAGCAAAGGACATTGGGTGAGAAAGAAAAAAAAGAACGGTTGAGTTTGGTAAAAAAGGGGGTGTATTTAAAAAAGAAAAAAATATATATATACATAATCATAAAATATATATATATTCTCCCAACTCCGTCAAGCTCTGCTCCTGAAACAAAACAAAAATAAAAGCCTAAGACTTACAAAAAGAAAATTTAGACAATCAATANTGTATGTGTTTCGGATTTGAATTGTTTCGGTGTATTGGTTCACATGTTTGTGATATTTGGAGGGGACAAACATATATATACTTGCGCTTGTTGTAAAGGCGTTATATCGCTGTTGTCTTTTCAACCAGTCAAATGTTATAACAACACACACACGCATCACTGACTCGGTTTTTGTTGGATAGTGATATGACACCTAATCTGATTTTGTGAGTAAGAGACATTAAGAGAATTGTATTGTTAATTATTGTAGTTCAATCCTTGTAAAAAAGTTTTATTTTGACATATTATTATAATTTTTTAACAGACTATCACTGATGAAGATCACAAAGATTGATCGAAACGTCTGATTTCATATTATTTTCCAATAAATAAGATACATTGACAACTTGTATAATACTCGTACTGCCGTTTATTTAACATTCCAATTATCGACGAGTTACAACTATAATAAAAAATAAAAGCAGTCATTAAAAAGTGTCTTGCGAACTACGGGTTCAAAAGAGAAAGAAAGACACTGCAAACTCACAGTCTCAAGTTACACAGCAACACTGACCTAACGCAAGCCAAGCGACGGGCAATGACACAAGGCGGAGATAAGGAAGCGGCCGGACTGCAGTAGCAGAACGAAAACAAAATCTACCGCCAGGAAACTCCGGAACCAGCAAGCGGCAAGCAGCTGTGACGGAAGGGCCAAGAAGGGTACCAAAAAAACAGCAAAGGATAGCCGAAATAGCAGCAAAGGCGACAAGGCAGCCAACGCAAGCAAAGCAGCGGTAGCGGCGGCGCGAGGAAAGCTGAGTCAGCAACACCACACAGATACAACTCTCGTAAGCAAAAATAGGTCAACTACTGTAAGTCGAATAAATATTTTGTAAAAGCGAGCGATACATATGTTCGGTAACTGGCATTTGCAACAACGCGGCGTACAATCTGAGCAATAAGCGCGGTCATTTCGGAGTCTATTATCGGTACGGGAACCGAGAACCGCACAGGCGGCGCTTTATCAAGAAGCAGAAATGAATAGACAAGGTAGGAATTTGTATCCAAATGTGATTATAGAAAGAGAGTTTCCGTTCGATTTAGACGGTAGTATAGCCGGTCATTGGGTGTAATAAATCAGGGTGTAATAAATCGCGGTAGAGTTGAGAACAATGGAATCCCGAGCAGTGGTACTCAGAGGTCTTTTTTAGTATCGTACGAGAGCGAGTTGTTTCGAAGTAACGCAATGAATGCTGACCGAATAGTGTAGGTAGATGACGAGCAGGTCATAGGTCGGGCTCGCGAAGATGTCGAGCCCGGGAGATCGACAGGATGCGAAACGAGTTAGGAGCAAGAGGTGCCGCGAGACGTGGGGCCGCAGGTCCCACCGAGCGGGCAGACACACGACTCCGTGGACGTAATGCTGCGTCAGCTAACACGTTCTTTTGAATTAATGAATGCACGCATGGATACGGTAACCCGCCATGTAAGTGAACTACGCGAACAACGTCGCAGAACACAAGCGCACGGGGACGACGATCTGCCGGAGCGCGGCAATGAGTTCGACGTGACGTACGGGCGAACGGCCGCCGACGTACGTTATCAGACCGCACACTTGTTTGGTTACATAACACTAAAAGAGGCGCGTGCCATGATACCAAAGTTTGACGAAAAATTACAGGCGCAATTACGCGAATTTTTAAGCGCGTGTACATATGCGATAAAGAGTATTAATCCGGTCGACGAGCCGACTTTGTTAGAAGCAATATTATGCACCAAATTGAAGGGACAAGCGTTATTAGATTTTAAAACGCGAGATATCCACAGTTTCGAACAGTTAAAAAGCGAGATAGAAAATACTACTCAGCAAAAAAGGGTACGACTGAGTTGCAGATAGAGTTTAGCTCTATCAAACAAAAGCACGAGAAAAGCGTGCTAAATTACGGGCAGCTCGTGAACCAGCTTGCCATGGAGCTGTATGAATCTATGGTTGAGGGAAAGATACGCACCACGGAACAAAAACGCACAATTTTAGTAACAATAAAAGAGCAGGCACTGCACCATTTCCAAATAGGCTTACGCGAGGAACTTAAGTTGATAATACGTTCGCGTAGTTACGGTACGCTTCAGGAAGCAACAGCTGGAGCAAGCGCAAAAGAAAAAGCTGCGGGAATAAAAGTAAAAAGCCGCATGTAAACGCAAGCGCGTAGCAACAATAAAAACTACGAATGCTTTAAGTGCGGAAAAATCGGACATTACGGAAAAAAACCGATCAAACAGAGTGGCATTGCCTATACCAAGCAGTGGCAAAGTAAACGCTGTAGATAAGCAGTGTAGTTACTGCAAGAAAACGGGACATGTCAAAAAAATTGCTGGTCACTAAACGACAGGAAAAGTAAAAAGGGAAACGCCAAAGCAATACATGCAGCAAAAGATTTAAAAAAAAAGCCGAAGTGACAGTAGCAAATTGTCCAGTAGTGACGAAGAAGAAGAAGAAGATGAAAGAAAAAGAAGATCTGTGTCAGTGGCCGAACTTCAAACAATAGAAAAAAATAGTACAAACAGAATTAGACTTGGTAGTAGTGCTGATAAAAGAAGCAAAAAGAGGCCAAGTAGACATGCTATATAACACTGGAGCTACAATGACACTAGTTAAGAAAAAATATTTAAAAGAGAAAACGCCAGCGGAAAACACGCAATTGGAACTAACCGGAGTAACGGGGCATAAGGCTAGCGTGATCGGCAAAGTGAGAGCTACTATACAGCTGGGAAATAAAGAAATCAAGCATACAGTATATGTATTACGAGACAACTTCCCTGTTAATTACTCAGACATATTAAGTAACAACTTTTTTAAAAAGTACAATGCAGTGCATAATTATAAAAAAAAAAAAACTTATGATAGGGAAAAAATTCATGGCATTGCATCCGTATCAAAGTGCATTACAGCCGAGAAGCAAAATGATAGGGCGAGCTAAGACAAACTACATTCAAGCAAGAATCGTAGAAGTGAAAAAAATCCGAAGAATTTGTAGGGCATTTTTCAGTACGGCCAGAAAAATGTTTATGCCCTGAAGGTCCAGTGAGTGCTACAGAAAAAGTAGCAAGAGTCAAAACTGTGCGCGTGAAAGTGGAGAAACTGGCAAAACAAAGTAAAGTAGAAAGTAGAATAAGAAATAAAAGCGCCGTAAAGGCGGAAGAAACACGTCTCAAAAAAATTAAGATGTCACACAAGCAACATTCAAAAGACCACGAACGTTATGCAAAGATACCGACTGTCTTAACTAAACCACCGTCAACGCAGTATAATTTAGAAAACTACGCGCAAGAATTAAAAGAGAGATTGCGGGCGATAAATCGAGTAGCGCGAGAAAAACTCAAAGAAGAAAAAGAAAAGGCCAAGCGTTATTACGATAGGAAAACTAAGCCAGCAGCATTTGAGGTAGAAGAAAAAATTCTATTGTATGACAAAACACTAAGAAGAGAAAACTTACTGCGTCGCCTCAGTCGGATTCGAAAAGGACGACAAGAGGTCGCACGGGACGGGGGCTCCAGACACGTCACCTCGTTGTTGTAGAGTCCGTCATTTTTGGGATTCCACCCCAGGATGTAGCCCGGCTTACACAAGCGGTCGTAGAGCGGCGGGGCACCGGGGGCCTCTGAGTCGGGGGAGGCGGCGGTGGCCGGGCACATAAAAATTCCATCTCTGAGTCCGAGGTGGGTGGCGACTTCTCAGGAGTACGGGGCACCGCAGGGGACCCCGGAGCGGGGCTCCCCGAGGAGTCGTCATCATCGTCGTTGAGAGTGATGACGAGCACCATCCTAGTGATAGTGACCTCGTCACCCTCGGAGAAGTCACTGAGGGTGTGTTGTCCAGCCACGAGCGGACACGGTAAAGCCCGCGCCGGGGGCTCGAGGGGCCGGAGCTCGTGGAGGTGGACATGGTGTACTAAAATAAGTATGCACAGTATTGTTACGTCTTGGCCCATGGATACGGTCGGGCTGTGGTGTGACGCAACAGTAAACGCGTCGTTTTTCATATCTTTCTTTACAGTAAACACGGAAGTCCCGCTGTGAAAAAGTCAAGAAAGTTTGTTTATATTCATCGACAGGTCAACGGCGTACGCCGATCTTACTCTGTCTAGCGAACACTTACTCGTTGGTCCCTTTTTAGGTCTGAGACGCAAATCTCATTTACCAAGGACGGGACCTAGCGATTTTAACAAGGAAGTAAGAGTGGGTTGTACGGAAAGAAGGATAACAAAGAATAATTCTTTAGTTTGATTCCACACATTATAAAGTAGTTATATTTATTTAAAAAAAGACAAATCAAAATCTTTGCAAATTACTAACATACAGGTGTGTTGAAACTAATACAATAACGGAGCGCATAATCGTTTTGTACAGAGGAATCTATAAGCTAGGGTGCAAGTGTAAGAGAAAGGTGGAATACGAGTTGTTTAGTGCAGCCAGCTTCCTTGACCCATGTTTACGCAACTTAGATCATCTTAGGAATATATTTCCTCATGTCACTTGACAAATTTGGTTTTGTTTCATTTCTTAGATTTTGATAGATTTAATGTTAGAAATAAATTTGAATATGTCATGATTCTACGACTGATATTCGGAGATAAGCGGGCTTGTTTGTTTCCGTGATTTAGGAAGAAAGTCAAAGATTATCCAGAGCGATTTAAAAACCGCGGATGCCTGTCAGAAATTGTCCGGAGCAATTCAAAACCACGGAAGCCTGTCAGCAGTCATCCGGAGCGATTCAGGATCGCAGATATCCTCTCTGATCAAGGAAGGAGGGAAGAGGCTATCTTAAACAGTTTAGTACCGCGGCTGCTGTGTCTAATTCGTGCGAGACTTTATCGCTTTTCTTTCTTTTCCTCAATCTCTATTTCTAGTTTGTGGGATCTCAGTGAACAATTCGTTTCTTAAAAACACTTACTACATGGTTGAGTGGCGGCGGTGTCGGGTTGGCTGCAAGTACTCGAGAGTAGAGCGTTGAATACCAGTGCGGCTTCGGTGTCCCGGCTTTGGCACTCACAGCACCGAACTTTTCAAAATCTTTGTACCACAACACTCCCGACCTTTTTGATTAGCGGCTCTTAACTGATTTTGATTCTGAGAGTCCTGGCTTATATACAATTTTGAGTAAGCGAGAACTCTCTCAATCGGAAAATTTAGTCGAGATTTGCCAGTTTTTATTCGTTAGTTAGTGGGTAAACTTCGTGAGATCGCCAATCGGCGACGATTTCTCGGCTCGGTCGGCATGTCCGATTTTCCGGAAACGGGAAAAGGAAGAGTATTGGTTTTTTTATCACGCCACAGAGATCCTTTGCTATTTGTTTATAATAAAATTGCTCGTGGCGCCGGAATTTTTATTTGCGCCGGTTGCTCTAAATTTTTATAAGCGGTGTTTTTCTTGACCCGGAGATATCTGAATTTGTTTGGAAAGCTGCTCAGAATGTTTAAACAATAAATTTTTCTTGCTTGTTATCATAGAATTTTAGGTTATTACCAAGCGCGGGTTATCTTTTCGGACGCCGATATGATTTCCGTTTGCTCTCTTATCGTTTGGAGTCTAAGTTTTCAAACAATAAGAGATCCGTTCGGAGTATTTATTGCTTTTTGTTATTTATTAAAACAAAAGTTTGTTATGCGTTGGCGCGTCGTGTTGCAAGAAAAAAGGGACCGTGGAGTCCCCAGGACGTAGTATTTTATTATGCACAGGAAAACACTTATAGTTTTTGTAAAATCGAAGAACTTACACACAAAAAAGCACTGAGACACTTGCACACAGGTGGTACGGTAGACTTCACACTGCGGTTGGTGGAGTACTGGTGCTCGTTGGCGTGGAGAACCATGTCCCAAAGCACAAAGATAGTCGCGTGTCAAATATAAAGTCTTAGAATTAGTATAAACAATAAGAGAAGCTCAAGTGACAAAAGCAACGAACTCGGTAAAAAGACCGACGCTCGCGGTTTCATCTGTAAGGCGACGCCGTTTGCGGAGCGGTAACAGTAAAATGTAACGTATGTAAACGTATTGTATAAAACGTTTTGCTTGCAGGAAAATGTTGTTAGTAAAAGTAGCAATACTTACCTTTTGCGTCGCGTAGAGTGAAGCCGGGAACCAAGGGTAGCACATACGAAAATTTTACCACAATTCCGGCATGTACTACGAGAAGTACGGAACAATGCTCCATGTCAGCAAAAAGTGGAGATTAGAGTCGTAAGGGTAGACGTATCTACGATATATACGCAAGTAGAACAGACGGAACGCATGTTGGAAAGTACAGAGGAAACGTGCGGGAACGTAACAATAGTTCGTAAAAATAGAGAATTTTGCGAAGGTTTTGTTGCAGAGTTACAGCAAAGATTGCAAAAGGTGGAAAGACTAGCCAGACGCATTAAAACAATCGTGGGTACATCAACGCGTTTCCAAAGGGAGCTAGTGAACGCGGTAGGCTCCATCGTAAAAGTTTTGTCCGGCACCATGGACGCCGACAATGAAAAACAGATATCGGAGCAAATAGAGTTGTTGAGTAAAAAACAGATAATGCTGCAACATGTGATAAAAATCAGTTGCAGGTTGCAAACGCAACAATCGCGCACGTACACATCGTGAAAGAAATAGTCGAGAAAAACACAAATAAGTTGAAAATTGCGGTATTAGAGATACCACAAAAGGTGGACAATTACGCACAACAGGCGAAATTATCCGAATATTTTATGGAACTAGGAAGCGTAAGTACCGAGCTCAATTTCGACGTGGAAAGCGTCATGGAGTATATCACGAATATACACACAAAATTTGCACAATTACAAGTAGTACCCGTCGAGTTACTATTAAAAAGCTTCCGGGACGCGAGCAGTTGGTCAACTCACGGGTTGCATTTTCCTTTTGCTGTACCTCTGGAATATTGGGAATCTTTTGCCCACGTCCCGATTGCCCACATTCCCGATGGCCACCGTTGCGATTGCCAACGTTGCGATTGCTAAAGTCCCGAGTGCCCACGTCCCGATAGCCCACGAGTTGCTTTTGCCCACGTCCCGATTGCCCACAAGTTGTTTTTGCCAACGTCCCGATTGCCCACGTTGCGATTGCCCACGTTGCAATTGCCCACGTACCGATTGCCCACGAGTACCTTTTGCCAACGTCCCGATTGCCCATGTTGCAATTGCCTACGAGTTGCTTTTGCTCACGTTCCGATTGCCCACGTCCGATTGCCCACGTTGCTGTTGCCAACATTGCGATTGGCCACAAGTTGCTTTTGCCCACAAGGTGTTTTTGCCCACAATGCGATTATCCACGTTGCAAGTTCTCACGTTGCGAAAGCCCACGAGTTACTTTTGCCCACGTTGCGATTGCCCACGAGTTGCTTTTGCCCACATAGCGGTTGCCCACGTTGCGGTTGCCCACGTTGCAATTGCCCACGTTGCACTTGCCCACGTTGCGAATGCCACAGTTACTATTGCCTACATTGCGATTGCCCACGTTGCAATTGCCTACGTTGCGATTGCCCACGTTGCGTTTGCACACAAGGTGCTTTTGCCCACGATGCGATTGTCCACGAATTGCTTCTGCCCACGTTTCAAGTGCCCACGTTGCGATTGCCCACGAGTTGCTTTTGCCCACGTTGCAATTGCCCACGAGTTGCTTTTGCCCACGTTGCGATTCCTCACGAGGTGCTTTTGCCCACGTTGCGTTTGCACCCGATTTACTTTTGACCACGTTGCGATTGACCACGGTGATAATGATTACGCGTTGCTTAGGGCCTGAGGGCCTGAGCACAATAAAGAAAATATCAGGCATAAGGGGAATGATTATATATTAGGGGAATAGAAATTGCTAATTACTTTTTTTAAAACAACAAAACAAGAAGGATTAACGCACAATGCGTTGAGAAGTAAAAATAAGGTTATTACGTTTTGTTTCGTTGTGGTAAAATATAATATTCCTTACCTAGAAAAGTTTTGTAAAATTTTTCATATAATATTTTGTTGTATGTAGATGTAATCATATATGTACAGTTATTTATATAAAATGTCAAGTGTTGATTGTAGTTATTTAGTATAATCAACAAATTTTGTAAGTATCTTTGGTTTAATTTGTTTTGTCGCCATTTTTTGTAATTGCACATTCTGAATAAATAAAGAAAGAATAAAAATAAATGGGTATTATGTTAGGTTACTCTAATTTTGTAGAATTATTACATTCAAAAATAACATTGTATTCGGGAAAAACTATGTATATTTTTTGGATAAAAAATTGTTGATTATAAATAATTGGTGACTTTTAAATAAAAGTCACCAAATTCCGTAGAAATGATGATTTTATATTGTTGTAGTTATTAGAAACAATCTTGTTACATATATTTTTAGAAAGTATTTATGACTTCTGAGTTGTATATATTTTGATCAGATAGTCGAATTGCATATAATATTGACTAACAAATCTACAAAAGATATGTGCTTGTACCAATATGAGTATAATAAAACCACCTGAGTAGTCAAAGACGCATTATATTTAATTTAGTAATCAAATAAACTGTTCCAATTTTTTATACTTTACAACATGGATTGTATTCACAATATAAAAATAAAACAACATCAACAGTGATACATAGGTAATATGAAAATAAACGTACACCGTGATACGCATGTTTTAAAAAATGTAACCGTATGCGCACAAAGCAGCTGGACTGTGGTTTATGTAGAATGGCCTTTCCGCGCAATGCGGTAGCCAATCATCATTTTATTCTTTCATGAAAAAGCAGCATATTTTTTATAAAAGCAAAACTGCTTATTGGTTACCGCGTTCTTTTTGCGAGCGCCTTAAGAAATCCAAATCACTTTACTGTGATAGTCTGTTCAATGAGAGATGAGAATCTAAACGGACAAAAACTTTTCTGTTTCGCGCGTATCTCTTACCAGTAAAGCCTGTTCTACATTGATAGCAAGCGCAAACGCAAGGAACAGGTCTGGTAGAATTGACTAATCGTATTGCTCAAATCAGCCAATTGACCAGCGTGATTGGTCAAATCTACGAGATCTATCCCTCGCGTTTGCGCTTGCAATCAATGTAGAACGGGCTTAAGCTTTCCACTTTACTGCTCGTAAAGCTGTCAGCGGGTAGTGCGGATAAGGGAACGATCATCGCTATTTCCTCTTTGTCCGCTTTTCTTCTATTATAGGCATGAGGCTTCTCTTCTCTCATTGAAAGGACTATAGTCAATTTAAGCTCGTTCTACATTAATTACAAAAGATAAATTGCACGATCGCATTGTCACGAATCGCAAGAATCGTGCGATTTGAGCATTTACATTAAGGTCATTTTACATAAGACGCAGACGCAGGTCGCAGGTCGCTGATCTCGCGGAATCGCCCATTTACGTTTGTCAAATTAGCTAATCGACTTACGTGATTGGTCAATTCCTTAAGATCAGCGGCCTGCGACCTGCGTCTGCGTCTTATGTAAAATGACCTTTAGTCGGAAGTTACTGCCAGTCAGCAAAGAATAGAAAATGCCACAAAAATGGGGAGTTCGATGCTTATTGGCTATCGCAAGATCGCAGAGACGCAAACTTTGGGTTTTGGCAAATTTCGCAATTTCTGCTTGCGACGACCTTACGACAATCGCAATATCGCTTGCAATTTTGCGATCCGCTGTTTACGCTCAATGTGAAACGGGGTTTAAATGTTAATAGTTAGGCTGCTTTTACATGTAACGTAGCTTGCGCCAGCCAATCAAATTGTCACAGCTACTGCACGTAAATACAATGAGACAATTTGATTAGCTGACGCAAGGTACGTTCCATAAAAGCAGTTTTAAGCGGAAGGGTCATCACACACAAAATGATGTAAGCTGCAAATGCATAGCATAAGACTATATGGACGCTAATAAGCAATACAGTGTCATCTCACATCGCTATTTTGAGGAAATTACGTTTTACGATTAAAAAGAAAAGATATTTGTATATGTTTCTCTTAAGATGTTTGTGTATTTTTAATATATAAAAACATTTAAAAACACGATAGAAAAACGTTCTTTGATAGGTTAAAGAAGCATATTATTGGGTTGGCGGAAAAGTTCTGCGGATTTTTAGTATAAAATTTAAACACAAAATCGACTTTTATAAAAATTAATTTAGTCCATAATGTGTTGACCGTCTTGATCTACAATTTGTTGCCAACGTTTCGGTAGGGCCTTGATGCCGCTCTCGTAAAACCCTTGGGACTTGTAGGCAAAAAAATCAACGAGGTGATTTCGGATGGCCTCCATTAAGTCGAATTGATGACTGTCAACATTGTTTTGCAGCGAGCGAAACAAGTGATAATTAGACAGTGCAAGATTCGGCGAATATGGTGGGTGCTGCATCATTTTTTATCCAAAGCTCTGCAATTTTTTTTTGTGATCAAAGAAATACGTCGAGCGTTGTCATGATGGAAAATCACACCTTTTCTATTCAAAAATTCTGGCCGCTTTTCTTGCACTACTTTGCGCAATTTGTCGAGCTGAGCGCAGTATTTCTTCGAATCTATTGTTTGGCCCTGCGGGAGCAGCTCGAACCATAGCACTCCTTTATAGTCCCACCAAATACATAGCATTACTTTCTATGGATGCAAATTAGGTTTTGCCACCGTTTGTGAAGACTCGCCCGGACCGCACCACGACTTCCACCGCTTAATGTTGTTGTAGACAACTCATTTCTCGTCTCCAGTGATGATCCGTTTCAGAAATGGGTCTAGAGAGTTTTGTTT
>NW_018022979.1:14863-16270 GCF_002006095.1 Pseudomyrmex gracilis | reverse complement strand
CTTTTTACGCGTTTATTGGGTCATATTACAAAATAGTATATGACTTTTCTGTTCACATTTACCCAATCGATCTTTACACTTCAGCTCTGTGTTTTTAAACACTCTTTATATGTGTGTATATTGGGTTGTTCGGAACGTAATTTCGTCTTTTTTCACNAAAAACCGACAATTTTTTTATAGTATATAAATATTTTATTTAATTTTAAAAATGTTTTTCAAAAGTAACCTTGAAATTTTAGCTGTCAAAATATATAATGACATTATAATTTAATTAGCTGGTTAAAAATAGAACTAACAACACTCGTGGAAAAAACAAAAATACTTTCCCAACCATCTATATTATACAGGGTGTCTAAAATTTTGACATAGCCGAAGTATGGAGATAGATTGAGTCAAACTGAATATAAAAGTTATTTGCCAGTTTGCAAAATTCGCAATAGTTAATGAGATACAAAGTAATAAATGTGTGCCAGTGAGCACGTAAGAAGCGATGGTCNTGACTCTATAGGCGTATGTGATCTCTTGCGTACTGCCAAATATCAGCTGATACTGCGAGATTAGCCGAGTCACACGCCGCGCTCGCTTGTTCATTCCGCCTCTCGTTGCTCTGACAGTCACACACCTACGCCTACAGAGTCAGGACCATTGCTTCCTACGCACTTATTGACACATTTATTACTTTGTATCTCATTAACTATTGCGAATTTTGCAAACTGACAAATAACTTTTCTATTTAGTTTGACTCAATGTATCTCTATATTTTTGGTGTGTCAACATTTTACGGACACCCTGTATATATATACATATACATGTATTTCATGTATGTACATATTTTATATATACACATATATATATATTTGCTACATATGTATACGTATAAAATATATGCCACGTAATTGGTTACAAACAACATATACCTTATATATTTTTTCTCTTACGTCGTTTTTAATTTTTTTCTTCTTTTTTCCTCTAACTGCAAAAAATAATACTATAATATAATAAATACAAATATATATAATAAATTGTACGATATAAATATATATATATATTATATATATAATAAAATATATAATAAAATTTTTGTCTCATTTTCAAGTTATAGAGGTTCGAGGTATCGACGTTTGACTGTATATATATACAGGGTGTCCCAGAATTGCCGCACAATCTCTCGTAAAAAATAAATCAGGCCAATCAGCGCCGACATTTAGCCAGACTCACGTTAGTGAGCCGCGCGCCTGGTGTGTGTGTGTGTGAGCGCTCCGCGCGGCTCACTGACGCGCGCCTGGCTAAAGGTCAGAGCTGATTGGCCTGATTGACTCAATAATTACTTCTTTATTAAAAATAAAAAAATATGGTTATGTACTTTTCGACTTAGTTTGACTCNTTCTATCTGCCTAGAAGAGATTG
>NW_018022979.1:9844-11244 GCF_002006095.1 Pseudomyrmex gracilis | reverse complement strand
AAACGCGACTGAGAAACAAACGTGTGTATAAAGATAGAAGTCAAATCTACAAATAACATAACACGTTATGATGTCTTATCGACAAACGGTAAATATGAATTGTCTAAATTTTCCGTGTCACACTGTAGATTAAGTCCGCAGACTTGACTTCTTATGTGTAGCATTTCTGATACCAATCTTTTGCTGTAAGATCTCTCATAATCTAATATTTCTACTCTGTCCCACTCAAATTCATGTGAGTATTGCAATCTGTGTTCAGTTATTACAGATTTTTGAGTGGAATTTCTATTAATGTGGTTTTTATGTTCCTTGATTCTGGTTTGTAACATTCTGCCAGTTTGTCCTACATACGAAGCTTCACATTCACGGCACTTGATCTTGTATACTACGGAAGGATGTGAGAGAAGGGGCAAAGGATCCTTAAGAACTTNGATAAATTTAGCCAGTTTATCGAGATTGTAATAAACTAAACGCGTATATGATTCTGAAGGAAATATTTTTGAAAATCTCTCAGAATATTTATTGATGTAAGGTAAGACGAACCAGTGACGCTGTATGTCATTAGAACATTTATTAGACAAAAACCTTCTTATGTCATTATTTTTATAAAAATTCTGTTTTAGTCTAAGAATAAAATTATCATAAATAAAGTTTATCGGATAGTTATTGTCAATTAATAAATTAAAAATAAAGTCAAAATTTTTGGAATGGAATTTAGGATGTGATAAAAAGAAGGCTCTGTCTACGAGGCTGATGATCGTGCTTCTTTTTTGGCAAATAGGATGGTTAGAAAAATAGTTCAAATATCTACCAGAAAACGTTGGCTTATGATACCAGTCGTGTATTAAATTAAAACGTTTAATATTAATTTTTAGTATTAATTNAAACGTATTAATAATAATTAATTAAAAACGTGAAAACTAAGAAGTCAAAACGTTTTCTGTAAACAGCTTCGAAAACAAGCCTCGGACGAAAAAAACACATTAATACTTTTCTTTTCTGCTTTTTTACCTGAATCGATTGAGAGTAGAATAAAGCCGCGCGCGATCGGTTCAGTCAGTATTAAGATATTGCTGATTGAATTTTTCCCCACTTCTAAAATTCTTCATTTTTGCGTATATAGAAGTACGATGTGCCTCGTACAGTTCGGGCGCACTGCGCGCGCGTGAACTTGGCGCGAGGCACTACCGCGCCTTTTGATTCATCCGATGCTATTTATTGTTGCTATATGTTTGACCCTTGGATTGGGTCTTTCTCAGTGGCAGTATATATATCTATATATAAATTACTTTTACAGGTCTTTTAAATGTTAACAATACGTAAGAAAATTGAATAGATAGTCAAATTAGTCCAAAAATAATTTAACAGAACATCAAAAAATAAAAGATAAAAAAATAAAA